>NW_022145606.1:0-92545 GCF_000002235.5 Strongylocentrotus purpuratus
CGTGTTAGGTTCAAAGCAGTTTTTTGTAATATAATGACAGTGATCTGCTCCTTTAAAATTGTGAGACATGGAATTCATCATATTGATTATTGTTGAATTATATTGTAGATTTTTACTTTTATAACGATATTAGTATTGTTGTACAGGCGATTCAGTCCACTGAAACAACATTGTGACATGCCTTCATGAATCTCATCATATCTGTAGACCCATTTTTCAGTAATTCCATTTAGGTATTTACTTTTCACTTCTACATAATTCCTCATTAGTTTGTACATACGAGCAAACCTTTCTTTTTGTTATCATAACCCACAATATAGGCACTGTCCCTGGTAAAGTATATACGAAAGAAAATCAAGCTTCCATTAATGTATGAAGTACCTATATATTTGTTCGTATTAACTTTTTCTTTTTTCATTTCTACATACGATATGCTTTTTAACGTGATATTCATTTACATTCATTTATGTAAACTATTCTTTTTAATGCATACTTTTAATGTGTTGCTTGTTATTTTCTCATGATTATAAATTACGCACAATTCAACATTATATGTATTGAAAACTCACGATTTCGTTGAAATAATTTTGGTACAATTAGTTAAATAGGATTAGATTTCGTGGGATATTAATCTGTTACATTATTTACAGTAAGCCTATATTCATGCATCGTAACTTTGTGTGTTTATCCTAGTCATATAAGTAGTGTAACGTATGCGGTTAGAAGGGCTTTAAAATGTTATAACAAAACATCGGGCTTGTAAATATAGTTGACAATTGGTTATGGAAATAGCCAAATAGGCTTTTAAGAATATTTAATTGTAATGTTTTGTCATTTAAAAGAGTGCTTTCATTTTATTCAAATATGTCACTTGTCAAATGTGCAAAGAGCAGTACCTAGAATTGACGAAACAATTTGTGTGTATTACCCGTGACCCTCGCAAAGAAAACCATATCAACCTGGTTTCCCATTTCATCAGCCAATTAATTAGAATAGAAACTTCATTAAGAAATACTAAATTAGTTTGTGTCATTCTTTCAGCGTGATCTTTAAAACGTATTAATCAAAAAAGCATTTCTTACAAATAGAAAAAAATAAACATAAAGCATAGTTGGAATATGGTTAATGATATAAGCGAGAGAAATGGGATAATTTAGAAAGAGAATAAGAGAGAGAAAGAGGGAGATAGAGAGAGAGAGAGATAGAGGGAGAGAGAAGGGTTGTGTGGAGTGAGAACATACCAGTAGGAAACAAGAAAAAAGAAGAATCGTGGTAGCTACACAAAAGAGTGTTATGTCAGGAATATTGTTTAAGAAATTTACCCATCACTAACACATCTAAGACTATCCTGATTATTCATCATAACCGAAGGACTGTTTTGATAATGCCTATGATGGAGAGGATGACGAGGATGTTAATATAATCACTATGGTTATATGTTATACCATCGTGGTGCTACATCATCATTATCATCACCTCGATCGTCAAGATATCACCATTTCACTTTCAGGAACTGTTAACTTATCATCAAAATGATCACCATGCATTGTTCGAATGGATTGTAAATTTCTATTGTACTCCCTAGCTAAAGGTGTATTGATTTTAGTAGATAATTGGGTATTTCCTGTGTAGTGCTTAAAACACAAGGCCTTTCCGTTTGCAAGGTAAAGGTTAAAGTAAATCTGTTTGTCGAACTGAGAAGTCAAAAGCTATTAACGAGGCAAAGGATGCGTGTTATAATATGCATAGTCATTCAGTATCCATGTATCAGAATCAAAGAGGACATGGGTAATAATAAGCTTTGATTACGATACAATAACATGTTCATATCAATGCAAGTATTTATGCAAAAGTTGTATGTCAGAGTGTTACGAGTGGTTTCCTCTACCCGTTGTCCCTAGGTCCTTTGTTCCACAACAACAGATTACACAACACAAAGTGGTTAGATTTCAGAGGCTGATCTTCATATTCGAGCTTCGTTCTTCTACTCCAAAACTAGACTAACTCGTCCTCAGGACGGTCGTACAATGTATCTAGTTTCGGTCGATACACCCATCACACTCCCCCTCATAAATAGTGCTATAAAAACATTTCTTTTTCAATGTTGTTTCAGCAACTGCTGTAAGAATACAAAAACCTGAAAGTATTTATAAGTATGAGGTCTTTGTAGATTTAGAAATCTGATAAACAAGTCAGCTTGTAAAACTATACAGTACCAGCATGCAAATGGTATCACAGTGTTGTCTAGTGGATTTTGTTCATACAATAAAATTGAGTATGAACAGCTATAAGTAAAAACATTAACCATTCTTTTATCATCCTGCTATATCATTTTCATCACTGACTTTTGCATATATCAGAAGTCATTTGTACTAAACATAAAACAAATACAATTCAAATCGCAGAGAAGTTCACCTTAAATGACCTATCAATATCAATATGTCTTCATGCTTCTTTGCAATTTTGAATCTAAACATATTTCTTTGCATAAAAATAATACTAAGCAAACTTCAGCAACATTAAACCTGTCTGAAAGATAATAAAATATAGCCTTCACGTCAGTTGTAGAAACATGTTACTATTAATCTGAAGTTTTGCATTGTAGTGCAAAACCATATCATCTGTGTTGGTTGAGTATTGAATATTTTCAAGAATACTTTTTGATTACTTTATATCCATAACCAAAGATATGGTAAAACACCAAAATCCTTTCTTGTTCCAAAATTCTTTCTTTCAATATCTATCCTGCCTTGGATAAAACATATAAATCAAATTACTGTTTCTGTTTTCATATATAAACATGCACAGACAAAATGATAACTCACTAGTCTTTCTAGTTCCTTGTGTTTGTACCAAAAGGGTTTTAACACAATAATATTATCATGCATGTTCAAATTCGTCAACGAATAAGATAAGCATATCACATACATATAACACTGGTTTACAGACATCTGGAAAGCAAACATAAGAAAAACACATTTTTCTTTGAGTCCAATAAACAGTTTCAATGAGTCCAATCAGTCTATTTTCACAATGCTTTGTGATTGTTAAAGAAACCATCAAAGTTAAAAGTTCTGGTTTCCTTTCTCACATAGAATTCCAGTGAATTCACCAATGTTCAACTGTTCAAGAATGATGCTTCACTGTAAGTGTTCAACTGTTCAAGAAATATGGTTCACACAAGGGTTGTTTACTTTTCCATGGCTTATATTAATTTGATGCTCACTTCAGTCCAAAGATCACACACAAGATAAAGCGTCCGCAATAACATTGTCCTTTCCTGGCAAATGTAGAATGTCCAAGTTGTATTCTTGGAGCAGCAAACTCCATCGCGTCAGTCTTTGGTTCTTGTTTTTCATTCTGTTGAGGAATGTCAGGAGATTATGATCAGTTAATACCCTCACTGGATGTTGAGATCCACTGACATACACGTCGACATGTCGAAGTGCAAGTATCAAAGTCAATGTTTCTTTTTCCACAGTTTCTTTGAGAAGAATGATATGGGTCTGTCGATACCTTCAGCGTCTGCTTGAGTAAGAACTGCACCATCACCCACATCACTCGCGTCCACCATCATGCTGAACGGCTGGTTGAAATCCGGAGCCATCAGTACCGGATTGGTAGATAAGAGGGCTTTTGCCTCGTTGAAAGCACTCTCGCAGTCGATTTTCTTTTCAACATTTTTCAGTTTTGTTGGGTTTGCACGATATGGTGCCTGTTTGATTGGGGTCGTATCTCCCACATCAACATCATGTTTAACAACATCAGTTCGAGAGGGAACATCAGCAAATAACTGTGGATATGCACTCAACAGCTCTTTCACGTCACTCCTCTCCTTCACAGATAAGTGTGTTAGTTTGTTATCGATGTGTGCTAGAACCTCTGAATTTTTCAATTTCACACATGGGTTCTCTCTCTCAATCTTGCACACTTCTTTCTCAACTTCACACTTTGAGTCACATTCAACAGCACTTAACGCTGGTTGTGCTTTATTCTCGTCATCTCTTCGGATATATGTCGTCGCAGCACACATTATCGTCAATAAGTATTCATTACCTGCCTTTGTCTTTGGCAGAGGACCTACACCATCTACTATGATCCTAGAAAATGGCTCATCGAACGCCGGTATCGGCTTCAATGGTGCTGCCGGTATTTTCTGATTCGGTTTACCTACAACTTGACATGCGTGGCAACTTCTGCAAAAATTTGCAACATCTTTTTGCACACCTGGCCAAAAGAAATGAGAAAGAATTTTCTCCTGGGTTTTGTGAACCCCTAAGTGACCTGCAAGTGGAGCTTCATGAGCAAGGCTAATTATGTCCTGCCTGTATGTAGAAGGGACTACGATTTGGTGGACTTCTTTCCACACCTCATCTGCAGGGACATATGCTGGCCTCCACTTTCTCATTAGCACACCTGCTTTCTTGTAATAACAAACAGTCACAGTCAATGCCTCCTCCTCAGAAACAGCTCTCTCATTCAAAGAATTCAGCTGAGGATCTGTATGTTGCTCCTTTAGCAACTCACTCTTGTTCAAAGATAGTGGTTCAGATTTTTCACTATTTCCTACACTATGATCCTTTCTCGCACTCTCATCCACATTGGAATCAGACTCATCTTCAACCAAATGACAAAAGCAAGAATCTCCTAAGTCAACATCTCATTAGACTTCATCTCTGACTCAACTTTCTTTGCCATTGAACGAGTTACAGCACATGCTGGGAACACTACTGGAAATTCTGCAACCAACTCATCTGTCTCAGAACTTTCACAAGGACTCGAACTTACTACTGGACATGACACGACTCTATCACCAGCGAGATCATTACCTAATATGATGGATACTCCTTCCACAGGAAGTGATGGTCTAACTGCCATCTTCACCATACCAGAAACAAGGTCTGACTTCAAGTCTACCACATGAAGGGGTGCCTCCACAAAGCCGTCTTCAATGCCTTTGAGCAAAACACTAGCACCAACAGAAGAACTACCACAAAAGGGCAACGCACTTTCCAAAATCAAGGACTGAGAAGCACCAGTATCCCGCAACACTTTCACTTTTCTTGCTACATCACTCTCTGGTATAGACACATATCCTACAGAAACAAACGGTTCATACTCTTTCCGAATTTTTTCCATGTTTACTGGTACAATTCTACTTCGTGAGCTTGACACGGTTTGCACAAATGCATTAGGATGTGCACTAGATTCCTGTTTCTTAGCCTGAAGTGAAGGACCCTTTGACTTTATGTGCCCATACTGTTTGCAAGCATAGCACATTCTTTCCTCTGTTACCTGTCCTTGCTGGGACTGCGGTTTTATTTCATCCTTTTCTTGTGATGAACTAGTTTTCTGGGTTTTGCTTCAGTTTCCATTTTTCTTAGGTTCTACGCTCATTTTGTTAGAGATTTTGTGCGTGAGCACGTAGTCATCCGCGATTCTTGCTGCTTCATCCAGCGAATCGACGCGCTGCTCCTCGAGATGTATACGAACATCCTGTCGCACGCTGCGCTTGAATTCCTCAAGTAGAAGAATTTCACGCAATTTATCATAATCATGATCTACATGGAGAGATGAGCTCCATCTGTCAAACAATTGCTCTTTTTGTGTTGAAAACTCCATATGAGTTTGCGCTTCTTCCTTTCGCGCTTTGCGAAATCGCTGCCTGTACGCTTCGGGTACAAGTTCGTAAGCTTTTAGCACGCTCGATTTTACTTTAGCGTAATCCGACACGTCGGCCATCGACATTGCTAAGTAGGCATCCCTAGCCTTACCGCTAAACTTACTCTGAATCAGGTGAGCCCACATTTCCCTAGGCCACCCCATGCTTTGAGCTAATTTCTCAAAGTGTGGAAAGTACTTTTCCACCCCTTCCTCCTCGAATGGAGGGACCATTCTGACATGCTTCGCAACGTCAAAATGCCTATCAGCATTTCTGCTCTCTTTTCTGTTTACGGCAACAAGTTTCTCCCTCTCCAACTCTACTCTTGCCCTCTCTAATTCTAGCTCCTTTATCCTCACTTCATCCGAAACTGAAGACCTACGCTGAGAATTTAATTCAGGAGACCGAGACCTTGGAGGAGTCACACTCATACTACCTGCCGCCTATGAAGACAATACCTCTTCAGCTACCATAAACTCGACAATCCTGTTCAAAATGTCCGACTTCAGCATGTAACGTTAAATGCCAACAACTTCATAATGAGCTGCTACATCTAACAATTCAACTTTAGTCAATGAGCTTAGTCGCTCCGCAGACGGATCCCTAACAAACTCTCCCAACGAGAACTCGGTAGCCATCATGCAAAAAACCTAGCCTCCTAAATAACCTAGAAAGAACTAGAGCCTGGCTGTTATAATCCCCAGCCAACCTTAAAACACCTAGATTCTACAATATCCGAGAAATCTAGACAACCTGACTGTTATAACCCTCAGTCAAACCCTGCAAATCCATGCAGAAACATGAGAAGACAACAATGTTTTTCTCACCACACATACCACGAATGCTCGAACCTGAAACGGCTACCCCAGCGGTGCCCGACGATATCATCTTAACGAACCGACATCGACAACACACACACACAGTACACACCGAACAGTCCGCTCATAAGTAACGTGTATGAAACTCGTCGCACGCAATGTAATGCAACATGCTAGTTTGCCAGCGCAAATATGATCACGAAAATCACCTAGTGAAAATCATACTTTCCACTTTATATACCTGGCCGAGCCCCCATTTGTTACGTGTGGTTTCCTCTACCCGTTGTCCCTAGGTCCTTTGTTCCACAACAACAGATTACACAACACAAAGTGATTAGATTTCAGAGGCTGATCTTCATATTCGAGCTTCGTTCTTCTACTCCAAAACTAGACTAACTCGTCCTCAGGACGGTCGTACAATGTATCTAGTTTCGGTCGATACACCCATCACACAAAGGAGTAAAACAGAAACGGAACAACATCCATGATTCGAAAATTGAAATTAAAGTTGCTATTGATTTTTGATTGTCAACTTGGAAATTCGATTGGTTAATTTTAAAAGACAATGTTTACAACTTCTTGCAAATTTAGTCAATTGTCAAAAATGTGCATATGTTTTAAAATGTTATCCGGTGCAACTGTAAGTTGAATAATTATAATGCAATAAAGCAATGATTTTCCTTGTCGATGCTGTCAAGCATCCATTACTAAACCCCTCTTCTCTTTTTGCAATGTATATGGCATGTTAGTAAACTCAAAAACTGGTAACAACACACTTTTTCCTCATGCTGAACATGAAATGGTCATTATTGCAGTCGATCTATACCGGAAAGGCATCATACAAGGGTCGAACTGAGGTAAGGACACAGTGCAAATGAATATGTCCCGAAACAAGCATTATGCGTACGTGTAGGGTAAAGTGATATAAACGACATATTAAATGGGATAATATATACAATAAGAGATAAAGAGTTAGAAGAGACAGAGAGAGAGAGAGAGAGAGAGAGAGAGAGAGAGAGAGGGAGAGGGAGACAGAGAGTGGTGGAAGAGGGGAGACCCCAGAAAGATATTTCGCAATCAAAGAGAATGGGGATTCCCCCTCGACCCATACCAACCATGATGTAATGGTTAAAAAAAAGTCTCGCCAAGAGATGACGCTCTGCTATGTTGTCGAATAGACCCACTGAACACTACGTAGTGTTATTAGGGCTTTTAGATTGAGTGAACGATAACGGCGTGAACGTCCACTGATCGCGCGTGTCCATGGCAAGCCGTTTTAACATGTATTCCCATTTGTGATATCAAGAATTGGATTATTGATATCAAGAAATGATTTGTTTGTGTTGTAAAGCAATGGTAATTCTTGATATCAAGAATTAAATTATTGATATCAAGAAATAGGATTAAATGTTAAAACAGGGGGGAGGGGGAGTGTTGTGGTATAGGTTCCTCCTATGTTTTTCTTTCCATGTTCTCTCTTCCACCCTCTCCTTGTTAACTTTATAATACGCTATCGTCTGAGAAGACCAGGTTTCTGTTTTTTAACTTGTTATCAATTAACTTGTGCTTTATTTCTATAACATATTTGCTCGATCAGCCAATCAAATTCCACGCTTTTAGTGGCTTATAACTGTTATTGTAACTTTGTATTGATATCTTATTTTTGAAACAACTATCAGGTTCACCCCCTTCCTTCTGCTCTACTTGTAGTAGCAATGTCTCAAAGCAACAAGTCAACACTTCAAAACCATATCTCCTTCAATATCTCAAGTTTGAATAAACATTGTAAAGATTAGCCGAATCGGGTCTCTCTTTTTGATAAAGAACGTTTTTTTTTAAAGAATTATCAAGATTACCGTAGGTTAAACAATGAGGCTCTATTTGCATTCATAAATAAAGATAGAAAAGAGATTGATCCATATTGCTATATATTATTTACTCAATTTTAAATGTCCTTTAACATAAAGAGAAAGAATGGGAGCGTATTTTGAGAAAGACGTTCGGACATCTATTTTTCTTGTTCAAGGCTGAAATGATGAAATGTATATTATACACGAATTGTAAAAAATGACAACTGACAATTAAAAGTCTTACAAAATCACAATCACATATAGTAGAAAATCATGATCAACATATGTAATATATAATTTATACTGCCAGAGTTATACGGACAAAATACTAACAAACATGGATCACCTAGGAAGAGGTACGAAAGACAGCTAAGCGAGGAGTGTTACTGATGTGGAATGGAGAAATTGTTATAATAATAATAATAAACTTTTAAATTCCACTCCAAATTTTATTAAGTTGAACCGAAAATGGAAATTCTGTTTGCCCAATTGATCGTGAGTCCGGCAGCCATGCACTGAGCAGCGCCATATCGACGTTGCTCTATCTCTTATTGTTCAACGCCAAACAAGGTAGCAGCAACTCCCGTCTTTTAACGTCTTTTGGTATGACGCGGCCGGGGTTCGAACCCAAGACCTCTCGGTTGTGAGGCGGACGCTCTACTGATTGAGCCAACATAAAGGAAATATATTAATGTATCATATAAATACTAATCAGAGAAAGAATTGTTGAAAGGAGAATGGAAGAAAGTGAGAGAGAGAGAGAGAGAGAAAGAAACAAAAAGAGAGAGAGAGAGGAGAAGAAGGGAGGAGGAGGAGGAAGAGGAGGAGGAAGGAGGAGGAGGGAAGGAGGAGGAGGGGAGGAGGAGGAGGTAGAATGTAGAGAGTATCGATTTTCAACTTCAGCTATTCATGTTAAAGGTAAAAAAACTTACCAAAAGTAATCAAAAGTTTTTCGAATATTCCATCAAATGTTTAAATACTTCATCCAAATTCTTAAAACATGCAGTATTGATAAATAAGGAATGTTGCAATAATTGATAGCAAATTATTACATTAATCCGTTTTCTTAATCTAAAAGATATTGCAATTTTTCATGTGTTATTTATTAATTTTCGTCTAATTAGACTTCTCTATGTCAAAATTGAGTTCCAACAAACAATTAACCAACACAGCACGAAAGTACCATTGTTTGACATGCACAGTAAGTTATCATGCGAGGAATCGTTTATATGATTTTTGCCTTTGTATTAGTCTAAACGCTACACTTTTGGGCCCTCCAGAGCCTAAAAGTATGTTGCAGTCTATGGTCATTATTTGCTATACATATTTTGTGTGCACTTTTTCAAAATTTCCGGGGGGAGGATCCCCCTAAAAAAATTGATGGGGGACGGTGAAAGATGAGACGCTCCATTCAACTCGGCTGTGCCTCGTTGAATATAGCGTCTCTTATCTTTCACCTCGTGCAAAATCTTGTACCATTGCACTCATGGCCATTCACTATTTGTATAATATCTCGATATGTAAATAAAGATAACTTCTATCTGCATACATTGAAAGCTAAATATAAGCGCTTCTTTATCCTTCTCACGCGATTTTCTAATGCACTTCATTTTCAGACAACTCAATTTTTTTTTTAATCTAGTATATTACTTTTACTTAAATAACTCGTCCGCTATAATCTTACCCGCTTAAATGCTCACTCGCAAAAATGAAGAAAAATGGAGTGTGTGATCCATACGGTCCCGATGATCACCAATAGATCGGTAGATCTAGGCTTTGATTGGTCCTTTTATTTTTTGTAAATCCAACCCGCCCTATCCAACCACCCCCCCCCTTCTCCCTCTCTCTTCTCGCCCTCTCTCATCCTCTTTCTTCTTCCCAATTTTCCTTCTTCCCTCTTTCTCTTTCCTTCCTCAACTATCACCCTATCTTTTTCTCTATTTATCTCAGTGGTTTGTTTACACCAATATCAGTTAACATCACTATCTGAAAAGTAGGCGATTATTCGGGTTACTGATTAATGATTTATGTATTTAAACTTGCTTGTTTGAGCACTAAAATATGTTTTTGGATACAGCAAAATGCAATATTAATACATGTAATAGAGTAAAGAGATATTACTTAGACCTTGCTGTTCAAGTTCACTTGGTCTTTAAATTCAATTCATTTCAACTTGAAATTAAATTCAATAAGAGCTTAACTTCAACGCCGACGTAATTTGTCAAAATTTAAGCATTTCTCTCCATTTTTCTCCATGTTTGGAAGTAAGCATTCAAGTGGGTAAAATTCAAAAGGACGAGTTATTAAAGTAAAAGTAATAAACTAGATTTTAAAATAAATAAACAAATCCTAGAGTAAGACCTCTCTGCCCGAATATCATGATACTTTCTACAACAAAAAACAAAAAAATCGCGCCATTTTACTGTTTTTACTTTTTTTCTCACTTGGCCGCCCAGGGAGGGGGGGGGTAAACCTCTGAACCCCCCCCCCCCCCTAGATCCGTCCCTGTTACAAAATCACAATCAAATATGATAAAACATCATGATCAAAATATGTAATATATAATGTATACTGCTAGAGTAACAGACAAAAGAACATGACAAACATGTAGTACTGAGACTGGAAGAGAGGTAAGATAGGAGTGTTAGTGATTTGGAAGGGAGGAGTGGATATAATCAGAGGAATTTACTACAGTGTTCAGAAGAGTGGTGAGAAAGGAAATATATTAATTTATCATATCAATTCTAATCAGAGAAAGAATTGTTGAAAGGAGATTGGAAGAGAGTGAGAGAGAGAGAAAAAAAGGGAGAGGAGAAGGAGGGGAGAAGGAGGATGAGGTAGAAGGTAGAGACGAGTAAGCGATCTTCTATTTCATCCATTCAGGTAATCAAAACTTATTAAAAGTAATCAAAAGTTTGCAAAATATTCCATCAAATTCTTAAAACATGCAGTATTTGATGAATAACGAATATTTCACTAATATGTAGCAAATTATTACAACAATCCGTTTTCCTAACTTAAAATATATTGCATCTTTTCATGTGTTATTTACTAATTTTCGTCTAATTAGGCTTCAATGTCAAAATTGAGTTCATACACATAATTATTTAAAAGAGCATACATGGAAGCACCATTGTTTTACATGCACAATAATGTATTATACACAGAAAACGCGCTAATAAAAGTTGTATAAATATCCAAACAGTTTTTTAAACACAAATCCGTAATAACTTAATTCAAGTTCTTAAAACCAGTATTTTTGGTTAACAGCTGTGGACAGTGCAACTCACTTTTTTCTCATGTTATTCTATAAGAGTAACTGTAAAACATACATGGATTTTCTTTATAAACGGTTGTGTTCAAAGTATCACTATTGTTCAGACACGAATTTTGTTGGTGTTGTAATTGTTAAACTTTTCATTAAGTCCACTTATCCATCTTAATGTATAATATCTCAATAAGTAAATAAAGATAACTTTTATCTGCATAAACTGAGATCTATAAACGCCTCCTTCTCCTTCTCAAACGATTTCTAATGGACTTCAGTTTTAGACAACTCAATATAGTTGTTGATTCATTGTTTGGATTTGACTTCAGGTCATGCGTAATAGCATAGGGGAATACCATGCATGCTTCCTCTGTCAACTAAAAAATTGAATTCAAAGTAAATGCATGTCGTTGTCTTTGTCCTTGCCCTTATCGTTCTTTCTTTGAAAGAGGATGAGTAAGTACGTAGTCAAAGAAGATAGAGATAGAGAGAGAGAGAGAGAGATACAGAGAGAGAGAGAAGGTGAGAGAGGGAAAGAGAAAGAGAGAGGAACTTGAGAATTATAATTATCTTCTGAATATAAAGTAGAGTAATAAAATGCAGGGGGACATAAAATAAGACATATTACCAGGCTCCTCCTTTACTGTATGGTTGAGGTCGATCAACATTATAAACAATTACAAAAATGTTTAAATATAATAGGGAAAGTTGATTTTTTTTTTATTTTTTTATAATGTACTCCTTCGAATATAACTGGAATATTATTTCGGAAACCAAACCCGTCTTATGCAAGCTCCCCCCCCCCCCTCCATCTCCCTCTGTTTTCTCCTTCTCTCCCTCTCTCTCTCACACACAAAGTTGTGTGATCTTTTCGCAAATATACACTATCAGTTTCATGCTGGTCTATGACATTTCTGTACAAATTGCTATCTGAAAAGGGGCGATTATTTGTGTTAATAATTACTGATTTATATATTTGAATTTGCCTGTTGGAGCAGTATAAATATATATGTTTTGTATTGAAGTGCAATGCGATATTGCTACATGCCATAGAGCAAAGAGAAATATGGCGTCTTCTTTTACACTGTCGCTCATATAGTTAGAATTTTTTTATTTTTTTACCCCAATTTATGGAATTATTTTGACAATGATTTATTCCTAATAGATCTAGAGAATAGTATACATTCTCAGATTTCATTGAATAATAATTTGCCAGTGTTTGTTTTGCGTGACTGCTAAAGCATATGTATGCTATTATTCTTAATAACTAGGGGACATACGCCCTTAAGTCATAAATGACAGTAATGAGGAGTAATGGTCCACAAAAGGGCACTTATATAGCACATCGACACGGTTTTGATCCTGGTGCCATTGCTTTGCCACTGAATCATGACTGTACGCAGCGGAAGCTAGGGTAGAGGGCAGTTCCCACAAATAAGAAGAAACAAAGAAAATGCAATAAATTATCAATAATTCAATGAATTTCCCCCGGTCCACAACAGAAAAAAATCTTCTGTGTGCCCATGCCTTGAGCCATAAGGCCAAACAAAAAAATTATTTGGTTGTCCTCGATTGCTTTTCTGGAGTAGGGGCGGGCGGGCGGATTTGTATTTTTTTAAAAAAATTTTTAATATATTTTTTTTCTAACTTCATTTTGTGTGTGTCTTTTTTTTTTTTTTTTTTTTTTCCCCCATTTTTTTTTTCAATATTTTTTTTCCTTAACAAAAAAAAATCATTGGGATTGTCAAGCATTTAAACAAACAAAGTCTATAAAACACTTTAATATGGTAAAAGACTAATTTAATGTACAATGAATATCAAGACCAACACAGAAAGTATTTTTGGCTTTGAAATACAGCACCTTTTAAATCTCCATTCTACTACTTATAGCTACTTGCGCCCTCTATGTAGCAAACAATGCCTAATCGGTGACTATTGGTCCCCCATGATCCTGTTTATCTTATATTAACTGAGAGCTGATTTGATGAGATAACCACCTGTCCAGTGACCTTGCAGGGTGGTCTAATCCCTCCTGTAAACTAGTACAGATGGGCTTTAAAATGAGTTTAAGAATGCTCAGAACCTGATTTGAAAGAACGGCATTTTGACATAGAAAAATAAAAATGGCAAGTTTAATAAATACCTAATTGCGTACTGAAAAGACAAAACTGGCAACGGGACGCATTTTGATCCTTGCAAATGCATGAAATGGTATGTTTGGCATTTAAAATTGCTCCCCCCAACAAATTAAATAAAAAAAATTAAAAAAATGAATTTAAATAATAAACAAATTGAATAAAAAAAAATATTTAAAAAAATGCGAGCGGCCCGAAAATGACGAGCGGGCGGTCGAGGACAACCAAATGATTTTTTTTGGCCTAATGCGTGGCCGTACAGAGGATTTTTTTAGGAAAAGGCATTTGCTAGAATTTTTTCAGCTTGGCGAATTTCGTACCAGAATATAAGTTATGTCGAATCCATTATGATCATTTTAAGAGGAAATTAAAGGAATACCTAATACTTGACAGTCAGAGAAGAGAAGTGAATGACATGTTATATGATTGAAATTTGTATTCTTCTGTCGGTTCAAACTTTTTCATGTTGTATATACTTATGTTTTCGTACGTTATAGAAATTCTACAAATTCATCATTATTTTCCTCTTCTTCCTTCTCCTCTTTTTCTTCTTCTCCTTCTTCTTTTTCTTCTTGTACATTTCTATCATCAGTTTAATGTTGTTATTATTATTATTATCTTTAATAAGTAGTTCTTTTAATTTTCTTATCTGTCTGTAAATATTACTATTTTAACTTATTCATTTTATACATGTCTGTAAGGGACCCCACTGGAAATAAGCTCTCGAGCTTTCGTGGGTTATCCTGTTCAAGCTGACTTATTTTTGATCTGTTATTATTGTATATTGTTGTATGTTGGAAGCTTGTCGAATAAAAATCAATCAATCAATCATTGGAAAATGTTTTTCTTAATGAATCAAGCATGCGCTTTGCCTACATAGGCCACCTCAGCATTTTCTTAAATACATGTTTCGCCTTCAAGAGGTGTCACATGATTGTTATTGATCTTGCTTACTATATCTTTGTCTGTCTGTTTCTATCTCTCTCCTTTTCTCTCTCTTTTTTTCCAATAGTTTTTTGGTAGCAAACCAAGGGAGTTTAGATGTCATACAATGTATATACCAATGAACGTACATGCTAAGCTTGGTTAAGCTTGATTCATTCTTATCAATGATGTGTCCAAAGTATCACTATTGTTACGAATCTAAAAGATTATAGCTGCTACAGTGGTGGAAGAATCTAAATTCGTCAAGCAATATCTCATATTTGTATATATGTAAATAATGATAATCTCTCTAAAGCAAACTAACTAGCTTCCAATACTTCTCATGCGACGTCAATTACATCTTTCGTTTTCAATCCAAGAAGTCGCTGGTTCATTCTGCGGGTTTTTACAGTGATCTGAATTCAGTGGATTTTTGTCTCATGCTGATTTAACTTCGATTTAGACTCTACATTGTTTTGCTAGTCTTCAAAAACAAATTAATAGGTAAGTTTTCTTTTCTTTTTTAATGATTAATTTTCAGTTGCCTTTGTTGTTATTATTGTTGTGTGGAAAGGAAGACAAAGATTGCATGCATTTTAAACAAATCTTTGATAGAAAACGAATCCGAAATATGAATGAAATCATCATGAAAGTCAGCTGTATATATTCAATAATTTAATCATCATGAGTGTCTGCTTTTGTTGAAAGGTAGGGGAAGAGGGCACGTAAGAAACACTTTCGATCAAGTTGTATATTGCTTGAAGCCTATCTGCACTAGTTTGGCCAGGAGGGATAAGACCTCCCTGCATGGTCACTGACAGGTGGTTATCTCATCAACTCAGCTCTCAATTAACATAAGAAAAAGGGGACCATGGACGACCAACGGTTCGCTATACAGAGGGCGCAAGTAGCTCTAAGCAGTGCCGTGGGGCTTTAAGTCATCTTTACGTGTCTGGAATTCGCGCAAATACATGGTCATCAGTAGATCAGTAGATCAAGGCGTTGATTAAAGACTGATATAAACCAAGCTTATTATTATGATGCGTATCAGGACAATTACCCCCTGGGCAATCACCCCCCGGAAAATTACCACCCGGAAAACTACCCCCCACGGACAATTACCCCCCAGAAAATTACCCCCCGGAGAATTACCCCCCGAGGACAATTACCCCCCAAGGACAATTACCCCCCAGAAAATTACCCCCCGGAGAATTACCCCCCGAGGACAATTACCCCCCAAGGACAATTACCCCCCGGAAAATTACCCCCGAGGACAACTACCCCCCGAGGACAATTACCCCCCGAGGACAACTACCCCCGAGGACAATTACCCCCCGAGGACAATTACCCCCCGAGGACAACTACCCCCGAGGACAATTACCCCCCGAGGACAACTACCCCCGAGAACAATTACCCCCCGAGAACAATTCCCCCCAAGTACAACTACCCCCCTCTTCCGAGGACAACTATCCCCGATGACAATCACCCCCGAGGAATTTCTAACACTGTGACAAATAATGCGAGCTTCTCTCCAAATTGCTCTTTATAGAAAATTTCATAAACTTTCAATTTCTATGTTATTTGTGAAGTTCATTTCAGTGTGGGAGGGGGAGGGGTGGGAGTTGCCCAATTCCCTCGAAGTTTTGCTACCGAGTAAATAACAGAAATTACATTTTTTAAAGAAATTCAATAATACATTGCGCGCAGATGAGTACGCCTTACAGCCTCTCTCACCAACAATGGCAAAACAAATAAATTAGGATGTAATATTTCATTTATGCATCCTCTGTCACTTTTTAAGCTGATCGTGTATTTGTCTTTGTATAATGGGCCCTCGACCATGATCCGAAATTAAGGTTTTCTTCACGTTATCTATATAATTATGTTGTCATGCGGGAGTATGATATGCGCAGGTCGAGGGTTCGAATCACGACACCGGCACTAATATCCTTTTTCAAGATATTAACCTGCACTTGCTACTCTCCACCCAGGTGTTAAATGGGTACCCGGTAGTATGCGACCGTCATTGTTGGTCACAACGGTGTCGATTTTTATCCGTGGTTGGGGGGGGGGGGGGTGATAGGTGCCAAAATAATTTCGGCAATGGATCAAAGCAACCAAGAGGTAGAAATGTGTGGCAGGTTGCACCCCCTCCCTTACAAGTTATTAATTTTTTCAAGTCACCCTCAATAAAGATAACATTTCAGAGAATATGGGACCCATGTGGGCTTGCAACTTGGGTTATTATCCTCTCAAGCGCGTAGCAAGGATTTTATTTTAGGGGGGCGGTAGTGAGCACGCGAATCACGCTCCCTAAAGGGGGTGGCTGCAGGGAGGGGGTTTTTCCCCGTCCCACGCGAAGCGCGGAAGCTTTGATGTTTCATTTAATTATTAGAAAAAGAAGACGATTCGTTGTACCGTTCTCGACTCTTAATCCTTGTCTAAATTCAATTTCTTTTGACCTTTAATTAAATTATTAGAGAAAGAAGACGATTCGTTGTACCGTTTTCGACTCTTAATCCTTGTTTGAATAAAGTTCCCCTTCCTTCGCGCGTAGCGCGGAAGCTCTGACATTTCATTAAATTGATAAAGAAAGAAGACGATTCGTTGTACCATTCTCGACTCTTAATCCTTGTCTGATTTCAGTTCCCCCCCCCCCCCCCTCCCGCGCGAAGCGCGAAAGCTTTGACGTTTCATTAAGTTACTAAAGAAAGAAGACGATTCGTTGTACCATTCTCGACTCTTAATCCTTGTCTGAATTTAGTTCCCCCCCCCCTCCCGCGCGAAACTTCGACGTTTCATCACATTATAAGAGAAAGATGACGATTCGTTGTACCGTTCTTGACTCTTAATCTTTTTTCTTCCTACGTCCTCTTCCTTTTTTCTTTCTCTCTCTCTCTTTTTGTTTGGCCTGCGTTTTTTACGCGCGCCTGTATACGCGCCTGTATCCTTTCTGTCTCTCATTATCTCTCTCTCCCACTCTCTACTTCTTTTTTGCACTTTTGCGCTTTGCGCTTGATATTTAGCTCGTTGCTTTTTAACGCTGCGGCTTTGCATTTGGCGCACTGCATTTCTATGATGCTGTTGACTGAATAAATTGATCAATTCCTGATGAAGCCGTATGAGCGAGAATTCAATTTATTCTTGTCTCATATACGGATGTCTCATTTATGTATTATGAAAATGAGATAGCAAAATGTGTATATTGATGGTCATCTTGCGAGTAATAACCATTAACTACTCTCATCGGGCTCTCATCATTAATGTTTCTCTTCATTTTTTTTTTGATGGTGAATTGTTGGGGGGGATGATTGGACAGGCCACCCCCCCCCCCAACCTAAAATATTTGGGGGGGGGGGAATATATCCCCCCCATCCCCCCCCCCCCCCCCGGGATCGACACCCATGAACATGGCGAGTGCCTGAGTCATGCAAAATGGGAGAAACTTTTCATTTTTTAAGAGGGTACCATGACTCAAAAAGTTGAAATAACGCTGCTCAAGAGAAATGTATTTCTATGCATTTTGAGAAGCGCTTGACAATTAACTAAAACTTACATCCTTCGTGGAAATCAGCAGCCGCACTGCCGTTGTATAACTTACACTGTCGCTCATAAAGGTGGAATATTTTAGTTTTACCCCAATTTATGGAATTATTTTAAAAATTATTTTAAAATAATAGATCTAGATAATAGTTTACATTCTCAGATTTTATTGAATAATAATTTGCTAATGTGTGTTTTTGCGGGGACTGCTAAAACATGTGTATGCTACTATGCTTATTAACTAGGGGACTTACGCCCTCAAGTCATAAATGACAGTAATGAGGATTAATGCCCCACAAAAGGGCACTAATATAGCACATCGACACGGTTTTGATCCTGGGGCCTCACAGTTACGAGGCCATTGTTTTGTCACTGAACTATGACTGTGCGCAGCGGGGACTAGGGTAGGGGGCAGTTTCCATAAATTAAAAAAAAACACAGAAAATGCAATAAATTTTCAATAATTTATTGCATTTTACCCCGGTCCCCAACATAAAAAAATTCTCTGGACGGCTATGCATTATGGCTCAAGGCATGGGCACACAGAAGATTTGTTTATGTTGGGAACCGGGGTAAAATACAATAAATTATTGAAAATTTATTGCATTTTCTGTGTTTTATTTTATTTATGGAAACTGCCCCCTACCCTAGCCCCCGCTGCGTACAGTCATGGTTCAGTGACAAAGCAATGGCCTCGTAACTGTGAGGCCCCAGGATCAAAACCGTGTCGATGTGCTATATTAGTGCCCTTTTGCGGGGCATTAATCCTCATTACTGTCATTTATGACTTAAGGGCATAGGTCCCCTAGTTAATAAGCATAGTAGCATACATATGCTTTAGCAGTCACGCAAAGCACACATTGGCAAATTATTGATCAATAAAATCTGAGAATGTATACTATTATCTAGATCTATTATTTTTAAATAATTTTTAAAATAATTCCATAAATTGGTATAAAAACAAAATATTCCACCTTTATGAGCGACAGTGTATATGTATTAAAGGGAAATGTTTAGTAACGAGGAAGACAACGTGCTAGTATTTGAGCGAATATGGGTTCATGAAGGGGGTCTTATAGGCTCGTAGCCATCTCTCAATGTATCAGATCGTCTTTTGCTATTGAATCCTGATTGTCCACGGGGGGTAGTTGTCCTCGGGGGGTAATTGTCCTCGGGGGTAGTTGTCCTCGGGGGGGGGGGGGTAATTGTCCTCGGGGGTAGTTGTCCTCGGGGGGTAGTTGTCCTCGGGGGGTAGTTGTCCTCGGGGGGTAGTTGTCCGGGGGGGTAATTTTCCGGGGGGTAATTGTCCTCGGGGGGTAGTTGTCCTCGGGGGGTAATACTCCGGGGGGTAATTTTCCGGGGGGTTATTGTCCTTGGGGGGTAGTTGTCCTCGGGGGGTTATTCTCCGGGGGGTAATTTTCCGGGGGGTAATTGTCCTTCGGGGGTAGTTTTCCGGGGGGTAAATTTCCGGGGGGTGATTGCCCAGGGGGATTGTCCTAGCTCATTTCAATGAGTGAGTCATGTGATGCGGCTGCGAAGTACCCCATAGCTCCACACCCTTCTTGTCAGTTGCATACAATCAAGCTGTAAATTGTGATACTTCATCGTTGTCTCATAGTGGAGAAGTCCTCATCGCAACGTAATAATACATAAAATTGCTCGTAAGTAATATCTTTCATTTGTAACATGAAATACTTGTAATCATTTTGGGATTTGTTTGTGTGGAATACGACGTTTGATAAGTAATGGTTGTCTTCCATAATGGCTGCATTTCAAACAAGACATTCATGGGTTTCATGTTTTGTCCGCATCGATTGGAAATTTGTATTGTGCTCTCTAGCTACAAATTTATTGTAATGTTGCTACAAGTAGCTTAGGGATTGCTCAAAACACCAGGCCTTTTCGTTTACAAGGTACATAATTGTAGTAAATCGTCATTGAAAACTGACGAGTCAAAATCTTTCTAAGAGGCAAAGTAGGCTAGTTATAATATACAAAATCAGTCATTATATCCGTGTGTGCATGATAAGCTTTGATTACGATATAGCCACAGTTTCATATCAATGCAAGTCCTAACGCAAAAGTTGTATGTGAAAGGACGTAATCAGAAACAGAACAGTACTCATGATATAAGAACTGAATTAAAGGTGAGATTAATTTGTAATTGTCAACTTTGAAATTCGATTGGTTTATCCTAAAAGACTATGTTTCTAGCCTATTGTACAAATCAATGTTAAAAAAGGTTTAAATGTTTAAAAATTGAGCCAGTACAATGATATATTGGATGGTAGTAATGCAATGATTTTAATTTATGATGCTGTTAAGCACCTTTTAACCCCCTTCTCTCCTTCTGCTATGCCTACGTAGACCACTGAAATTCGTACTTGTCATGGGTCAAGATTTCGCCCCAATGGTTCAATGGTTCAAATTAATTTCCACTTTCTCATATTACATATAGTAGTAGCACTATTACAGAGCGAATTTATTTTTTCATTTCTTTTCACATAATATAAACAATGACAGACAATAATACACGTAATGATATAACATAAATGAGCATTGATATATCTTTGACATTGTTTTTTGGTCATTGTAATGCAAAATGTTTTGGTTACAGGAAATGAAAAAACGAACCAATTGAAAGCAATGCTTGTTATGTGTAAGTTCGCACAATAATAATTTAACTTTATACATTTATAACTTAACTCTTATCATGCCACAGGGCTAATCCCTATAGTGCCAAGCCCCAAATCCCTCTGTGCTAACTTTATTTTGACATAATCTGATTATTAACGCGATGGTTCAATGAAAAGCGAGTTAATGCTATGAGTTAATTTGGAACACAAATTACAGAATAAAAAAAAAAACATGTACAGACAATAAAAAAAAAAACAATTAACGAGAGAAAACAAATCAGAAACAGTAGCAGAATGACAAGATGGGGACGATACATAAAGAAAATAAGAATGAGAGAGTGACAAACAGAAAAAGGGTGAAAAGGAAAGAGAAGAAGAAGACAGAGAGATGGGGTAGACGTAGAGAAAGACAGAGAGGGATACAGAGAAAGGGGGAGAGAGGAAGAGAGATAGAAATGGTGGCCATAGAGGAATCATTTTTGATTAGTATTACATGGATACAAATCATATACAAGTCACTGTTTCGATGTGAGAAAAAAGGGCCAGTTTGGCCAAATACGGGGGGGGGGGGAATGGGGTAACTACTTATTCTGATACGTTTGCAACAAAAAGTGCTTGAGGACATTTTTGAAACCACTTAATGAGGGTTTTTCTGTTAATGCGCCGGTAAGGGGCATTCCATTATTTTGGGCCAGTGAAAGTAAAAATTCTGCTGGAAAATACCGTTCTTGGTTTTGGTAGGTGATAACATTTTGCTATTCTCGTGGAATAACTATGAAATTCAGTATATTTGTTAAACATATTTGAGAGAACTTGTGGCAATTCATTTTTGTGTAGTGTGTGTACATAAATATACCAAGGTTATAGGAAAATAAGCCATGAATCTTCAAAACATTATTTGCGTCAAAGAGTTCATTAGTACGAGCGCGGAAATTGGTGTAACATATGACACATAATATATGATACAACATAAACAAAACAAAGCAGTGCATTACCTAAATCGGTACAATAACAATGTTGCAAGTATTACATGATGTACATACGTATTTTTAGTGAACATATACATTGCATCATTATAAAAGAAAAATAGAAAATATTATCTTTCTGAATTACATCTTAATCCGGGAAAAAGTGGAGGAACCAGAGCTTGTGAAGCTATATGTCCCCTTTTAGGGAAAAATCAAACTTGTATTCAAGAATGAAAAAAGGGAAATAATAATAATATTAACTACACTTTATAGGTGATCCTTTATGCAATTTTAAGTTCGCTTCTTGTAATGTTCAAAATTGACCTGACTAAATCTTTGCACATCACAAAACGTACGGCCAAACGGTACAAGGGTCTGAAAATCAGACTATTTTGTAGGCATAATCCATGCCACCGCACATAAATGTATCGCTAATGAGACATTTCGGACGCACAAAATCTTCGCACGCAATTTCTCATAGAGATTGAGTGAACAGAAAGAGGTATCGATTCGCAACAGCGCGAATGAAGATTTTGCAAGTGTCATTTGAAACAGCGATTTCAACAACTTGGTGAACAGTTTTCACATTTCTATTCAGGAAATCGATAAAATGAGAGTTCCTTTTTATATCCTATATATATAGACCAAAAAAGAAGAAAAAAACAATTTCGCTGAAATTTGAATGAATTTGCATAAATCAACCCGAATAATTGCATCTAGTAAATCATTTTTTTTTAATTTTCACGCAGTATACTATCTAGTATTGTACATCACATATTTTTCAATAAAAGTCGGGATGAGAGGGTGATTTTGATTCTTATATGTAAAATTACCATATCTTCATTTTGTATAAATGTGCATTGTTAAGCCTTAATATCGTGAACACGAAAATCGAAAAACGGGGCCCCTTTAATTTTCTCCATGTCATCCCATGGTCTAATGTCTCGCCAAGCGATGACGCCCTGCCCGGGCGGCCTGCTATATGTATTTTGTCGAATAGACAGGTTTAAATGTATTCCTTCATAAGTGGGAGATATGAATTAATATCAAATGGCGTTAATATGTTTCTTAAGGTAACTTGATGTATTCCAGAACAAAAGAATACAATACAAACAGATGAGAAATAAAACAAAAAAATCAAATAAGAAAATAAAATGATGATTTTTGAACGTTTTTCCGGAGCAGTGATAAGCAGATGGGTAACGGAGAAATATTTGTCTGCAGTAAGAAAGTGGGTAAAATGATTGTTTTTGGCTTTGCTCACAGTGCTTAACATACAAAAACAAAAAAAGTAAATAAAACAATCCCAAATAAGGCCAAATGCTTGAAATCACATATAATTTGCATAAATTATCATTATTAATTACATCAAAATAACTATTTTGTGTAAGAACAAAAGTAACATGAGTAATGAGTTTCAACATTACAAAAGTGGAGTCTGACAAGTTTGTTGTAATGATTCTAGTTCCCTGTATATTTGTAAATTTTACATTAATGAATGTGTAATTTGCGTATTCATAATTTATGGAAAATTAGCCTATGCATTTTCAAATATCATTACAAAAATGAAACTTCATGAATTTAAAATGAAGGAATCATTTATTCAATACATTTTCTGGAGACAAATGTGAGGAGTTTTCTGTTAAATGCATAAAATTAGTATTTTGCATTATTAATTATGCTATACCGACAACAATTTGCATATTCATATATTATTCATATTCATATTTATTTCATTTCAACAGAAAGGTAAACAAAGATATTACATTTGATTTCATACATAATTCATTTTTTCAAGAAACTATACAAATAAACTTTGCATATAATAACATTTTTACAAGAATTTCTTAATTTCTGAGGAAATGGGGGGGATCCACTAAAAAGCAGTGCTTGTAGTTTGTGGATCCCCCAGAACAAAATAAAAATATAAATGTTTCAAATTTTGCCTACGAAGACTTAGAAAACACAAGACAATATTTCAAAACAACATACAATTTACAAACACGAAACGAACAAGGAGAAGTAAAACAGATAAGAAGGAAAAGGGGAAGGAAGAAGAAGGAGCAGGACAAATCATGACCGGAAAAAAGGAAGTTATAATGTTAATTTTGGGAAGGTAAGATCATAAGACCAAATAAATATTAAATTAATCGAGCAGATGATGAAGACCTAAATGAAAAATTAAGATGATTACCAACTGTTATCAGATTATTCTTGTATATTACTATAAGATTTGAGCAAAAATATTTTTAGATTTTTCTTAAAAGAATTTATGGATGGACTATTTTTAATACTTTTACTTAGAGAATTCCAAAATCTAGGACCATCATACACAAAAGACTTCTTCGCTAATAAAGTTCTAAAGCGTGGTAGGTGAAACTCGTTTGACCGTCTAGTTGGGTAATGATGAAATGACCGATTTAGGGGGAACATGGCATCAAATATATGTAGAAGGGTCTTTTTTTGAATACTTATACATAAATTGTCCTATTGTTAAGTGAAGTAGATACAGGTCATTTGTTTTTAATAGTCTGCCATTAACAAATAACGGGTCTATGTGTGAGAGTGGAGCAGAATGGTAAATAATACGGAGAGACTCCTTTTGTAATAATAACAGTCTATTTAATAGAGTTTGTTGCGTCTTGCCCCAAGTAAGTATCCCATAATTCAGATATGGTAAAATTAAAGATGAATAAAGCATGGGTAGGGATGATGTCGGAAAGTGGAAATGCAAGCATTACTTTAATTAAACAGAACTTTGTTTTTCCTGGCTCAATTTTCCTGATTGTTATTTATTAATCATAATTGTGATTAAGTTATGATAACACATCGATAATTCTTGGTTTCGTTTTTTTTTTCTGGGACGCACTGTATACGCACTGCGGTTACATTTGCTTGCGTACGTGCGAACTGTTCACTGTAATACAACATCGTTGTCTCATAGTGGACAAGTCCTCATCGAAACGGGATAATACAGCAAACTGCTCGTAAGGTATATCTTTCATTTTTAATATGATATATTTGTAATTATTTGTACACAAAATTTGAGGCACAGCCATAGAACGTTAGATAATTAATGGATGTCTTCTCTGTTGGTTGCATTCCAAACAAGACATTCATGGATAAGGACGCGCTGTACTACGAATGTCAACGTCATCATCAAATTGTATAATACATCACGGACTTCACGATGACATTATTTACCTGAACAAGTATGAATATATTGGTCATAATGCAATGACAATATAGGAGTAGAGGACAGACTAATAAAGAAAAGATTTTATGACATATTTGATATTCTATATATGTTTCTTCTTTCCTACTTAATTTCCTCCACACCATGTACATGTCTGTGTCTCTCTTTGTTTCTTGATCCGCTTCTCTCCCCCCCAACAACAACCAAAAAAAAAAATATATATATATAATTTCATTTGTATTATTGTTCACGATGCAGGTTACTTCCTACAATCTGCTCCTCATCATGGCGTCCAAGTTCCAATCAGAGAGAGTTGAAAAGGTCAAGCTACACACTAGAAAAGGTCATGACATGGCATGGTCATGTGACAAACACGGGGAGCCAATCAAATTTTACTGCAAAGAACACAAAATCCCCGTTTGTCATCCATGCGCTACCAAAGAGCACTGTCACAAACCATGTGAGCTAGACGACATCGAGGATGTCATCTTGGAGAGAAGGAGGAAACTGGATGACAAGCAACAAGAGATAGAGGAAATGAAGAAACAACTGAAACCACTTTCCTTTAAACTAGAGTCCACTTTAACTTCGGCAAGTAACCATTTTCAATCAGTCAACGATAAATTGAAGGTGGCATTCGAAGACAAATTGCAGATTATGAAAGACAAAGAAAAACGATCGATTCGTTCGATCGACGAGGAGGCGGATAAAGAAATACAAATAATTAACGATAAGAGGGAAAGACGGATCAAATCATGTCACGAAGAGGCAGAACAACAACAACTACCCATCAAAGAAAGCCAAGCAAAAGTTGAATCAGAGACAAAGGCAATCAGCGAGGTGGTTGCTAAAAAAATAAAAGTTCTCACAAGTAAGAGTCAGCATGTAATCAGCAATATGGATAATATTGACGCCAAGATCAAACGAATCAAACAAAATGACAAGACATTAGTGAATGAAGCTCATCAAGTAATTGCATCCCTAGATGACATTTTAAATGTGCATGTTCATCAAGATGTTAGCGATTGTCTTGATCAAATACAGGATGAAGTTCACAAAGTGAAGTTTGTCAAGGGTGAAGTAGGTGCGGAACACTACGGGAGAATTGATGGCTATATCGGTAAATGGGAGCTTGTCAAGTCAATCCACATTCCATCGATTGTTAATGAACCTCGGATGCGTGATTTGATCAGTGATGATGAGATATGTGTGTGGGACGTAAAGAACAAGGCCACGTATGTTACAAATATCAGCATTCAACACACAAATAGAGTCATTGAAGGAGGAAGTACCGTGAATATTACATCATGCGCCCCCATAGACAGCGACGTTAAAGTAAGTGGTATGTGGAGACAGGACTGCACGGGTGACAGGTTGGATGAATGCATCACTCTCTATGACAGACGATGGAAGGTGATTAGAGACATCAGCATACCGAGGAATATCCGCTCTACTGTAAATAAGGTGTACGTTGATGTTGACAGGAATGGGATGTTCCTCGCTGCTCAGTACGATCAGTCTAATATTTACGTAATTAACCCTGCTGATGGTAAGATAGTAAACACTATTACGATGCAGGGCAAGAAGGTGAAGGGTGAGATACAAGCCTTGTCATCAGGTGATATCGTTGTGAAGACAAGTTATAATGAATTCACTGTCATCTCACGATCAGGAGAGGAGAAGGCTGCCATACACTCTGATGAGTGGCAGTTGTCACAGTGTCGCGTTAACAAACTGACAGACACACTTTATAACACATACTGGGATAAAGAGCGTAAGATCTACGCAGTTGATTAGGTGTCATGTGATGGTATCATCCAGGCAAGGAGGATCGTGGAATACGAGAAATCCGACCGATGGTCCATCACTAACCCATGCCTCGTAACTCCTTCTGGTAACATTGTAGTTTGTGACCGGAATAAGATTCGTGTGTACAAGAAGAGGTTTATTGTGTAATTCATCAGAAAAAATATATGGAATTTCTTTTTTTTGCAAGCCTATACAATGAGCATAAACAGAATATAGACTTATTCGAATATACGTGTAACTAAGTTGAAGTTATAACATCTTTATTTCTCAAGAAGGAATTTGTTTTTAAATATTACTCATGGATTGTTTTTTAAGTTATATTACTTCGAAATCTAGGCGAATTGTAATAACTTGTTACCACCAAACATGAATTTTGTTTCCACCTTTCAATAATAACATAATATTTTATGTCCTTATATGATAATGAAAATTAAAAACACAGTAATTAATGAAAATTTCTGTAATAATTGAGCAACGCCTTTATGAGAGTATTTCTGGGATAAAAACCTGATGAACCTCAGAACCTGAAAAGATTTTAAATGCTGATAATCCCTATTTTCGATCGATTTAGAGTACGACATTGGGTTTTCAGGTTTTCACATGGATTGATATTCAAATAGATGGGATTAAATAAGGCATGGATTGAGAAATGACTACTCATTCTAAAAGAAAAAAATACCTATCGATGGTACACAATATTGTTAGATCGCTACGAGGTCTCAAAAGGCTTAGCCACTTGAAACTGCGAGGTAATTTTTTTTTTATCAAAAGCATTTCATCGATAAGAAATGGGTAACTGATAGATTTGGCGATTTTTATTCCTATCCAAAGTCATTGCGAGATTTCAAGAGGGATACTTTAGGCCAAATCGTTTGAGGTTTGAGCAATGAAATGTCAGAGGTGTGTATAAGTAGCTAGATCATGGAGGGTAATGACCTAATTATGTGGAGTTGTGTGGAGAATTGTACGAACCAAGACACCTAATTCATCATATTTATTTGTATTGAATTATGTTAATGATTTATTATTTTTGTTGCGATATCAAATGTAAATGCATGTGAATTTTTGATTCGTTGCTGTATGTAATAAAAACTGAAAAAGGGTCCGTACGATTCACTGAACCCTATAACAAGGTTTTATATCTATATATCGAATCGCAACTAAGTATAAATTTGATATGTTTTTTGTTTGCATACCGCTCTCAAAAATATGTTCAAACTGATTTACGTCTATCTCAAATCAGTCAACTGAAAATATCACATTTCCTATAGAATTGTCATCATTTCTGTACAAATATTATTCTTTATCTCTTCAATTCTTCAATAAGTTTTGCAACATAAGTTGTAAAAAAATATATACCATTTTGAGTTAGATAGAATTACAATTTGTAGGATATAAATATGTTACCTTCTTTACCGTAATCCTATATGCATTTATCTTCACATTGTTTAGGTTTCATTCCTAGTCATACAAGTAGTGTAACATTTGAGGCTAAACGGGCTTCAGAATGTAAAAAAAAAAAATCGGGCTTGTAAATACAGTTTGCAAACATAATTTGTTAAACGTTTTAGCTAGCAAAGAGGAAACTAGTTCTAAAATTTGAATTTTCAAAAATATGTCAATTTTAATGCTTTTCATTGAAAAGAATTGTTTCATCTTATTCAAATATATCTTTAATTAGTCCAAAATATATCTTGTCCAAAGTGAAAAGAGTAGTTCCTAAGCTTTGACGAAACACTCCTTACTATACAAAGTAGTTTGATAGTCATGTATATATTTTTCATTTTCATTCTGGAATCTACATGTATTATTATTCTATTAACTGTGACCTTTGCAAAGAAAACCATGTCAATCTGGGTTTTCATTTTATCCGCCCAATAATTTTTTGTTTTAATTCATCAAGAATACTTAATCAGTATTGGCTGTTCTTTCGGTGTGACCTTTAAAATTGATTAATTAAAAGAGTGTTTGTTACAAACAGAAAATAAACAGGCATGACTCGTATTTGAAATAGTGTAAAGTGATATAAGCGAGAAAAATAGGATAATGTAGATAGAGAATAAGAGGGAGAGAGGAGGAAGGAGAGAGAGAGAGAGAGAAAGAAATATATATAGATAGAGAAAGAGATATATAGAGAGAGATAGAGAGAGAGAGAGAGAGGGGTGGAAGGAGTGGGGTGACACCAGTAATTATAAGAAAGAGGAACACAAACAAGAACTGGACCTAAAAAACACTCTAGCTACAAAAAACAACGGTTGGTTCAAGAATATTGTTCATGAGACAATGCATCAATGAGACATGATTATTTTGAATATTCAACATAACCATGTTGAATGTTATAAGTAGCTCAGGTAGTGATGAAAACAACAGGCCTTTTCGTTTACGAGGTACAAAAACTTAGTAAACCTGCATTAGAAACTGACAAGTCAAAAGCTTTTTAGGAGGCAATTGAGGCTAGTTATAATATGCATAATCATTCATTACCCATGTATGACAATCACAGAGGACATGGGCAATGGTAACCTCTGATTCTATCCTTCTGTAATGATGAATATGTTATGTTAGTGTACTCCTTATATTATAACAACACATCTTTTCCACATGCTAAAGACTAAATGGTTATTATTGCAGTCGAACTATACATGAAAGACAACATAAAGGACGAACTGAGGTACAGGAGACAGTGCATAGGAATAGGTCCCGAACATGGGGATTCCCCTCGACACCATACCAATCATGATGTAGTGCTCAAAAAGTCCCGCCAAGAGATGACGCTCTGCTATGTTATCGAATAGACTGGTTGACTAATTTATGCAAAGTTACAATGAGTTACAGATGGCGCTCTTCACTCTAAAACGCTCGGACAAAGTAGCTCACTAGCAGACGATCTCCCCATGTGTGTAACGTAACCGCAGGACTTTTATTTTGGGTTTAATCCGTAATTGATAATCAGTCTATAATGATCTTTAATGGAACAAATATGGATTGTGATATCAGCCCCTTTACCACACAACTGGAGTTATATTCTACCTACTGATAATACACAAGTAAAGTCAATTCATAGACACCTCTACTCATACAATACACCCGCAACGTACACCCCTCAGGGATGCCAGTTTTCAGGCAATAGCCTGAATTCAGGCCCTGGCGAGTTATTTTCAGACCATAGTTTAGGCTTTTTTGTGTACACAATAGCTAATTCTAGGTGATTTTCATGCCCTCTGATCAATTCTAACTGGCATTCCTGATCCCTAAAGTAATGTGAACAATACCGTCGACGCAACAACGTACGCTGCACAGAAATGCAATCATAGGCCCAAACAGTTGAAACCAGTTGGATTTTCAACTAGTATTAACTTGAATCAACTGGTACCATTTGAATCCAGTTGAAGAAACTGGTTTAAATGCCAGTTTATTTATACTGGTTTCCACTGGTAAACTTCACATGCACCAGTATATCCCAGTTGAAAACCATTGACTCTACTGGCACAGGCTGAAAACAAACCAGTCGATTCCAGTTGACACAAATTAACCATACTGGTATTAATTGTTACACCAGTTGATACCAGTTAAAACAATAGGCCTTACTTGTATATCTACCAGTTGATTCTAGTTTAAATCCCATAAACCCAAAGTGAACCATTTGAAATCAGTTGTTTCCAGTTAAACCCAATGGGTGTAGTTTACGAGATGATTACATTTGAAAGCCATTAATCATACCGGTATACCATTATACCAGTTGATACCAGTTAAACAAATGGGCCTTACTGGTAAATTTACTAGCTCATTCCAGTGGCCAAACTGGACCATTTGATACCAGTTGATTCAAGTTGGAAACCAGTATATGATTAACAATTGATTTACCAGTTGAAAATCAGTAGATGATTATCAGTTGATTTACCAGTTAAAAACCAATAGATGATTACCAGTTGTTAACATATCGAAACCAGCTCACTTACATGGAATCGATTGGTACCAGTGCCAGTTGATTTTAACTGGTCCTCAACTATTTTTTGACCTGGGTTGTGAAACTGAAATGTACTGTCATAATTCATAAACCATGTTTATGTCATGTTTCGCAAGACTGCTGAATAGTACGTCACGTTGTATTCATCTTAACATACATACGTATGGGAGCGTTCCCTTTTGCTCAAGACTGAAATATGGGATATAGTTGATTGTTATAACTGACATAGTATTATAATTGAAGATATTGGTGTTTCACAAAGATTAGGATCGACTTCAGTTGGACTTGAACTATGGCAGACAATGCATGCTACTGGTTGCTCTCACCTTTTGCTCCGTCTCTTCCTCTCATTACTTCCTCTCTTTCTCTCTCTCTCTCTCTTTCTCGTTCTTTCTCATTCCTCCTCTCTCTATCTCTCTATCTCTCTCTGTCTTCCATACATTCTCATTCTCTTTCCCCATCTCTATATTTTTCTCTCTCCTCTACTCTCTCAATAGACATACACACCCACACTCACACACACACACACACACCCACACATCCCTTAACACGCACACATATAAATACAATACCAACACCCCCCCCCCCCCCAACTGAATTACATCCATACCAACAAAAACATGAAATTGATGCCAAGAATCCCTGGTAAATATAAAGGTTCGGTGATTTTAGCTGCGCACCATCGTCCGTAGACCGACTCAATTATGATTATCATCCCAAATTTCACAAATGTCATGTTTAAAATTAATGAACTATAATTCAAAATGAGAGAGAGAGAGCGAGAGAGAGAGAGAGAAAGAGACAGACAGACAGAGACAGAGATACAGAGAGACAGACAAAGAGGGTAGGGGGGAGGGGAGGGAAATAGTTTATATCTGTTGAGCTATAATTGGCTTTCGAGTAGGGTTATAGAAGAGAAGTGGATCTAGATTTAACGACAGTGATGGGAGAGGCCGAAAGGAAAGGGAACAGAGAGAGAGAGAGAGAGGTGATTGCGTGCCTAGACTAAAACCGAACAATGGCAAATTGTGGTCTGAATAGATTATCAGATTGAGTACATGAAAAGAATATTCAATTCAATTCAATTCAATTCAATTATTGACCTCCATATCATAATGCATGACTAGATTGTACACTCTATCAGCATCCTGTAATACTCGGTAATCAATGAAGGCATGATGTAGTGGTTAGGGGATATATTGTGGTACTGGGTAGATACAAAGGCATGGTGTATAATTATAATAGGTTAGGTTTGACACTCTATACCAGAACGCATTGTGACAGATGTTAAGAAGTTTAAAGTTTGAAGTCTTTAGTAAGATGTGCATTCACACTGCACACTTTACTTGTTTTTAGAATTCGCATGTTACTTCAAATTTTGCACGGAAAGGAAAAAGAAAGAAAGAGAGAAGAAACACAAAAAACACTGTCTCTCTGATTCTCTATCTCTTAGACTCTCTTCACTTTCCGTTCTGTCCCTTTTACTTATTTAAAAACGTGATATTTATTAATTTCACACACACATATTTCTTGCTCAATACAGCAATTATGCCCCATTTGTTTCTTTATGTTGTGTCATTATATTGGATTTAGACTACAAGCATACAATACAATACATTTGTATGAGTATCTATTTTGTACAGACTACAATGCATCCTTTCTGCTCCTGAATATATATTCGTTAATAAACATAGATGAGTATGAATATTGATGATGTAACACTGTTCATGAGGAAAAAACCTGTGTTTCATTATTTTTATTATAATGCTATATAAAGAAGATGGATGTGATAATATTTACATGAGAGTCGTTCGGCTTACATTATGATCATAACGTCATGTTTTAGGGTGGACTCGAAGCTAGGTTCCACACACTAACCACCGTACTGAAGAACAATTAAACACAACGCTGTAAAGTTTGAACCAGATGCGTGATAATTCACATAATACCTTCTCTTTTGAAACTTTGTTCAATTTGTTTACCGATCCATGATATTGCAGAGCTGGAAAATACCTGATATTTCACAATACACACTGCACCTCTCTTATCAGTTGCATACAATCAAAGTGAACACACTGATATACTACATAGTTAGCTGATGGGAGAGAGGTCCTCATCACAACGGGATAATCTTGATAACTACTCGTAAGTACGGATCTTACATGAATTATGATACTTGTAATCAATATGACGCACGATTAAGAAGTTAGATAAGTAATTATTGTCTTCTTTCTAGGTCTATAGTTGTGACGACTACAGAGACGCGCCATAGTTTGACTGCAAAGATCAGCGTTTTTTTTTTGCCTGGCATTTATTTAAGTTCATTTAACCGTTTCTATATAAGTTGTAATGTCAAAGAACTGACGAATAATCGGAATAGCAGAAGAGATATATTAAACAAATCAGTTATAAATGGCAATTATCAAAACAATGATCTTTTCTCTAATTGTTGCTGTTGATGAACTTAATGTTCAAGGGTTAATATTCATGTATTTAAAGCAAAAATTGTAGAAATGAAGTACATATATGGGCCTAGCTTTGTATTGATAACATATTTCCTTTTCCTTCGGTAAGTTATTCTGTAAGTTAGTTCATGCTTTCTTCAATATTTACCTTTTTAGAAGTGTTAATATTTTAAATGAGAGGAAGAAAGGTGTATGGCATAATCGACAGACCGAGAGACTGGAGATGTGACAGAGAAAGAAAGAGGCTTTGAGAGAAAGAGTGAGAGAGAAATGGGTTGAGAGAGGAGAGAGGAGAGAGGGGAATGGGGAACAGAGTGAAAGAGAGAAAGAGAGAGAGAGAGAGAGAACAAGAGGGGGAGCGTTAGTACTTATATGTTTGCTATAACCCCTCTATAAGGTAGAGATATAACATAGGAAGTGGATCTAGATAACTTAAAGTGACTCGGTATTAAACATTTTTGAAGGTTAATGAAAACAATTGTATAATTTGTGTACGAAATGTTACTTATTATATTCTTTGTACTGTACTAACCCTCTAACAGGCCAAAAATCCTGAGAAAAATCCTCAAACCACATAGATATTTATGGTTTTCTATGAAGGTGTCACTGTGCGCCACCTTTTAACAGTGATTAACAGTAAATTCTCCCTAACTTTTTTGAATTTTCCCAACCGTTTTTCCTTGAAAATAAGTTATAAAACAGCCTATAACAAAAATCTGTCAACACTTAAATGTTTGGAATGGTATATAGAGCCAATTATTTGCTTTGTGACGATTAACATTTACCTTAAATGTAATTAAATTGTTATAATATAGTTGGGAGCATTAAGGAATTAAGGAGTTTTTCACATTTTATATCGTTAGTAATGGTCCGTTTTCACTTAAACGTACAGATTATCTTTAATTGTACATTTAGCATTGAAGTCACTACCTTAGCACCATTTAATATCTGAACAATGTTACTAAGTCCCTTTAAGCGACAGTGATGAAGGAGGCGGAAAGAGATGGACAGAGAGAGTAATGAAAAAGAGCTAAACAAATTTTCTTTTTATCTATGAAGTAGAGTATTAATAAACTGCAAAAAAAAATTGAATAAGAAACAGCTGTTACCTTGGTATAAGGTTGAGGTTGATCAACATTATAAACATTCAATACAGATATTTTTAAAAATACTATTAAAACAATATAAACAAAATACCCGCCATTAAATTTATTTTTGGGAATTTAGTTGATTTATTGTTTTGGCGTATCCAACCCGCCTTGTCCAAGATCAAGCTTTTTTCCTCCTTGCTCTCCAAATATCTCTCTACCTTACTATAACACGCACACACAATTCACACACATACGCACACACCCTGATGCACATACTATCTCTGTTTCTCTCCTTCTCTGTTACTTTGAACATGAAATAAACTTTACATGGAAGCATTAGGCAGTGTCCCCATGCGTCCCCTCTGTGTGACCGGGCCTTAAGATAAGAAAAATAGGTGTCTTCTCGCTTGGCCTAGTAGGCCAAGAGCATTAGGTCAAAATAGGCTTGGGTGATCTAGTTGCAAAGCTATAAGAAATTCAGGACATGGCGGCCATTTGGACGCCATCTTGGATTGCGGAAAACGCTCAAGGAGGATATACTAGGACTTTTAGTATTTTATTCTAGACATATTCCTGGACCTATCCTACAAAAAATCAGCTTGTTATGGAAAATGTCCATGTTGGCCTATAGTTGTGACGACTTTACAGACTCGCTTTACAGTTTGACTGCAATGATCAGCGTTTATTATTCGCCTGGCATTTTCTCTCTCACTTCTTTAACCGTTACTATAAAAATAGCATTGAACTGCCTGACAATCGTAATAGAAGCAGAAATAATAAAGGAAATACTAAATGGAATGCTTGATAATATGATTTCTGATTCTGCTTTTCTATTTATATTTGCTTCACCCCTCGCTTATGCCTTTCCTAATCCACTTCTTTTTCATATCTTCTCCTTAATATGGTATTTGATTTCTAACTCACAATATAAGAAATAACACAACACAATGAAACAATTACATATTAAATCAAGAATGTCGTGCATGGTTGGATAGCTACGTTAATTTATTGGGGTCCAGAAAGTTCAATGATAAGTGATTTCGCCCCCACAATGAAAGCTTTGAAATGTTACTAAAAATACACTATTAGGACATAATGTCGCCATTTGCAAAGTGTGCACATTATCTCTAGGATTATTTTATAGCAGAAATCTAACCCCCTAAAAGTCAATTCAGCACGCTCAACATGTGATTGATATGTGTATACATGTGATGTGTGTTTGTGTGTCTAAGAGACTCTGTGTGGTTTGTGTTATGTGTATGTTATTTATGTACATGGCATATCATGATCTACCAGTGTGTATTTGCGTAGCACAGGCGGCATGTAAACAAAAGATATGATTCTGTATACTATTTGATCATTTAGACTTTGAACTTTTAGTATATTTCCAAACAAGAAGAAGGAGAAGCCGATGTGAAATAGTTAACCCTCATGAGGTCTCTCCTCCTAAGATTTCAGCCGTGATGTATTGTTACGAATACAATTAATTATGACTCAAAAGTTGTTATGAAAGACTATGTATTAATCAAGCATTGAATCATATTTCGATATGTAACTAATGATAACATCGATCTATAAAGCAACAGCAGAACAATAAGTTCCTTCATATACTTCTCATTTTATAGGGGTAGTACAGTAGACGGAATATAAGAAGTAACATTTCAAACTTACATTAGGCAGTTTTTTCATCAATCTTCATCAATGTTACCGGTTCATATTAATGGTCATAAAAAGCAGGACAAGCCATTGTTTCATGTGCGCGCAAAGTATGAGCGTCTGCAATCGCGTAATTATTTTTTTGGTTAACACATGTGCAAGCGCATTTACTATTAAATGGTAATTAGTGCTAGTTCCACGCAAGTTAAGTTGGTTATGACATTTAACCAAGTTTTGACTTAACATAGAATATTACATACTTTTCACAATACAGCCACTGGGATGTAGTTTAAGCTATTACTGTACTAAGTTGTATGACTAAAAAATAATAATACATTTTTGGCTGTTTTGTATAGCTCGTTGTTTGTTCTATGCTGTATTATGTATCCATTCTTATTCAACTATTACAGCTACATCTTTCATCTACACACTACACGCCATGGCATCAAGGTTTTCTCGAGAAAACCAGACTCAACTGAGACCAAGAAAAGGTCATGACATGACATGGTCATGTGACAAGCACGCTGAGCCAATCGCTTTTTACTGTAAAGAACACATATTACCCGTCTGTGACCGATGTGCTATCAAAGAGCACTGTCAAAAACCATGTGAGCTGGACGACATCGAGGATGTCATCTTGGAGACGAGGAGAAAGCTGGATGATAAACAGCATGAGATTGAGAAGACAAAGAAACAACTGAAAACTCTTGACTACAAAATAGAGTCTATCGCTACTTTTTCAAGTAACCATGTTCTGACAGTCAACGATGAAGTTGAGTCAACACACAAAAAAAAATCAAAGATTGTGAAAGATGATGAGGAAAATAAAATCCGTCTCATCAACGAGGAGGCGGATGAGAATATTCGTATTATCAACGAAAAGAGGGACGGACAGATCAAATCATGCAATGCCGAAATAGAAAAGCAGCAGCTAATCATCGAAGAAAGCCAAGCAAAACTTATCTCAGAGACAAAGGCAATCAGCGAAGTAGTTTCCAAAAAGATGAAATATTTCACAAGTAAGAATAAGCATGCAATCAACACTATGGATAATATTGACGCCAAGATCAAACGAATCAAACAAGATGACAAAACATTAGTGAATGAAGCTCCTCAAGTACTTGCATCCCTAGATGACAATTCAAATGTTAATGTTTATCAATATGTTAGCGACTGTCTTGACCGAATACAGCGTGAAGTTCAGAGAGTGAAGTTTGTTAAGGGTGAAGTAGGTGGGGAACACTACCAGAGAATCGATGGCTATATCGGTAAATGGGAGCTTGTCAAGTCAGTCCACATTCCATCGATTGTTAACGACCCATGGGTGCGTGGTTTGATCAGTAATGATGAGATATGTGTGCGGAACGCAAAGAACGATGCCACGTATGTTACAAATATCTGCACTGGACACACAAAGAAAGTCATTGAAGGAGCTAGTAACATGTCCATTACCTCATGCGCCTCCGTAGGCAGCAACGTAATAGTATGCGGTAAGTGGAGACTAGGCAGCCAGAGTGACAGCTTGGGTGGATGTATCACCCTCTATGACAGACAATGGAAGGTGATTTTTGACATCACCACACCATGTTATAGCCGCAATGTTACAGTGTTCGTTGATGTTGACAGGGATGGGATGATCCTCGCTGCTCGGTGCAGTCAGTCTTATATCTACGTCATCAACCCTGCTGATGGTAAGATAGTAAACACCATTACAATGCAGGGCAAGGCGGTGATGGGTGAGATACACGCCTTGTCATCAGGTGATATTGTTGTGAATACAGAAGATAATGAATTTACTGTCCTTTCAAGATCAGGAGAAGAGAAAGTTGTCATACACTCTGATGAGTGGGAGTCGTCACAGTGTCGCGTTGACAAACTGACAGACACACTCTACATCACAAACTTTGATATAGAGCGTTCTATCTTCGCAGTTGATCAGGTGTCATGTGATGGTATCATCCAGGTAAGGAGGATCGTGGAATACGAGGAATCAGACCGATGCGACGTTACTAACCCATGCCTCGTAACTCCTTCTGGTTACCTTGTAGCTTGTAACGGAGACAAGTTGTTTGTGTACAAGAGGAGATTAATTATATGAGCCATCTAAAGAAAGAGATGCAATTCTTCAAATTGCAGGCCTATTAGTTTTGCCTCAACGGAATTTTGGATTATTCGATTGTTCATAAAATTCAGTTGAAGTTAAAGGATTTGTATTTTTCACAAAGATTTATGTTTTTTGTTAACATATTAAATGCTTACGGATTAGTTTAATCGTTCATCGTTCAATGATTACATAATATTTCTAAATATAATAATTGGAATAAGAATCATAGTAATTTACATGATTTGTTTAGTAATTAAACAATGCGTTTGGAGAGTATTCATGTGGTACAAAATGTTTTAAATATACCGGATGAACCTTAACTTATGTATGTTTGTAATATTCATGTACGATTAATTTCGAGTTTAATGAAATTGATTCATGAAGCTTCTTTGTGGACCAATATTCAATATATGGGATTAAAATGAAGCATCGATTGAGAAATATGACTACCTATTTGTAGAAGAAAGATAAAATAATACAGTTATTCCATTTCGGTGGTGCACAATGAATTTAGATCGTTACGAAGACTCAATAGGCTTAGCCACTTTAAAACAGTAAGTAAACGTTGTCTTAAAAAAAAGAAGCTTGACATCGATAAAAATAAGATTTGACGAATTTTTGTCCTAAGTTATCGCGATATTTTAATTGGGGTTTTGGAGCGGCATATTTGGCCCAAACCGTTTCAGGTTCAAAGCAGGTTTAATCAATATGATTTCAGTGATTTGTGAATGTAGCTAGAATATGGAGGGTCATGACCTAATCTTTTGAAGTTGTGTGGATGATTTAATGAACCGAGGCATTTAATTCATCATATTGATTTATACTATTGATTTATACTTTTTATTGCGATATTATTGTGAATGCATGCGAATTCATGCTACATTAATAAACATGTATGTACTAAAAAGAGAAAATGTACAGGCGATTCAGTAAACCTTATAATCTTTTGCATCTATATCGAATAGCAAAGTATGACTTTGTTATGTTTTTTTTTCTTCATACAGCTTTCAAACATATTTTCAAACTGCTATACTTCTATCTCAAATCAGTCAAACTCTCAAACAACACGTGTCCTTGATGAATCTCATCACTTATGTTTACTTATTGTTCTGTATCTCTTCTTAGGTTTGTACTTTTCTCTTCTACATTAATCTGTCAATAAACAGTACATTCCAGTAAACCTTTATTTGTTTATATTATTACCCGCAATATTGGCACTGTCCCTGTTAAAAAGTATTTTAACGAAATCGTTTCATCACTAATTTGAGGACTATTTGTTAAAACAATTTTGTTCGTTCTTCATTTCTTCGTACGGTTTGCCATTTAACGTTATACTTAATTATATTTATCCATGTAAAATATGTTGTTAATGTATACCTTTAATATGTTGCTTGTTATTTTCTTATGGTTGTAAATTAGGCACGATCCAACATTACACATATACTAAAACACATGATTTTTGGGAAACAAATAATAGTTTAAAGGTTTGGGAAATTAGAAAATTGGGTGGATAGTGAATCTTTACAATTTTGATATATTTGGATGCCCCTGTGGATGTATTATAAGCACTAAAATATTCGCTCCTAAAACACTTCTGTTTTCGAGAAAACTTGAATATAAACATTTACCGGTGCTCCCGGTAAATTTTGATAAATTTCAAATAGCGCCTATGGCCGTACAATGGTAGCTGCGACCATGAAAATCTCAGAATATGTAGTTGTGATGTATAATTTCCAAACGGGAATAGGTAATCGGTCGAATTTAGTCAATAAACCTTGTTTCATAACTAAATTAATATCTTGACCTTGAGAGGGAGCTATACAACATAAAGAGTTTATTATTTATAATTTCATAACTTTAGAGTCGATTTCGACCACGACAACGATCAATGAATATTGTAGGATCGCATATGCTTCCAATATGTTCATTTGAACCAAATTCATGACCCCATACCAAAACTTTGTAATACCTTTAAGTTAAATAGAATTATAATTCGGGGGATGTAAATATGATACATTTTTTACAGTAGGCCTATATATATGTATCTTTAAATTGTTTTAGGTTAAATTCTTACTCATATAAGTAGTGTAACTTATGAGGTTAAACGGGCTTTATAATGTTAACAAAAAGAAACATCGGGCTTGTAAATACAGTTTTCAAAACTTTGCTAATCATTTAGCTGACAAAGAGGAAACTGGTTGTGGAAATAGACTGTTAAGAATATTTCGATTGTAATTCTTTGTCATTTAAAGGAATGGTTTCATCTTGTTTAAATATATCTTTATTCAGTCCAAAATATCACTTGTCAAAGTGCAAAGAGTAGTTCATAAATGTTGACGAAACACTCCTTGCTATGAAGAGTAGATTGTTAGTCTTGTTTATGTTGTTCATTTTTATTCTGGTATCTATTATTATTTATTACCAGTGACCTTTGCAAAGAAAAACATTTCAACCAGTGTTTTCATTTCGTCCGCCCAATTAATTAAAACAGAAACTTAATAAAGAATACCTAATCAATATGTGTAATTCTTTTAGTGTGACGTTTACAATTAATGTATTCAAACAAATTCCAAAAAACCAAACGAGCATACTGCGTAGTTGAAATAGGGTTAAATAATATAAGCGAGAGAAATGAGATAATGTAGATATCGAATAAGACAGGGAATAGGAGAGACACCGGTAAGAAACAAGAAGAAAATACACCTTTGATTGTACCTAAGATACACTAGCTTTATCGCTGAAATAAGGTTATATAAGATCATGCATCAATGAAACCTCGAAGAGTATCATGATTATTTAAAATCCTCATTTTGACCACCAGAGGAAGGTAGACCTGCCCTCCTACTGCTAAGCGTTTGACCGTCACAAGGGATTCACAAGTTACATGTTGATTGTTATGAGACTGATGGTGATTGTGATGATGATAATGATGATGGTGGTGACGACGATTTCCGCGTATAATCACCATGGCTATTGTTGATGAGACAGAGGAGGCTTGTTATAATATGCATAATCATTCATTATCTATGTATGAGAATCATAGAGGACATTGTTTTGAAACTGATGGTGATTGTGATGACGATGATGTTCGTGTATAAACACCATGGCTATTGTTGATACCATGTTGGTGTGGCAGATGATGCTTGTTATAATATTCGTAATTTTTCATTATCCATGTATGAGAATCATAGAGGGCATGGGTGAAAATAAGCTCGGATAACGATACCCTTCAAAATGTTCATATCAATGAAAGTATTACTGCAAAAGTTGTATGTCAAAGGAGTAAAACAGAAACAGAACGATATCCATGATTTGCAAATTTAAATTAAAGTTGATATTAATTTTTCGATTCTCCAGTTAGACATTTTGATTAATGCTAAAAATCAATTTTCAAAAATGTTCATTTTTTCAAATTTGATCCAGTACAAATGAAAGTTGGATGGTAATAACGTAATTATTTGCCTTTTCGATGCTGTTAAGTATCGTTAACCCCTTTCTTTTCTTTTGTAATGACTATGGCATGTTAGCAAACTCCTCATATTGTAACAAAACATATTTTCCTCATGCTGAAGACGAGATGGTCATTATACAGTCGATCTATACAGGAACGACAGCATAAAAAGGGCCGAACTGAGGTAAGGATCGGTGCATACGAATAGGACCCGAAATGGGGATTCCCCTTCGACCCTTACCTTATACCAACCATGATGTAATGGTTCAAAATTATGTCGCCAAGAGATGACGCTCTGCTATGGTGTCGAAAAGACTGGTTGACTAATGTATGCATAGTAACATTGAGTTTGAGATGGCGCGCTTCACTCTAAAACGCTCGGACATAGTACTCAGTAGCTCACTTGCAACACCGTCTACGCAATAGCGTACGCTGCAGGGAAATGAAATGTAGAACTGAAAAATACCGTCAAAGTTTGGCAAACATGTTTCGTAAGACTACTGTATAATCCATGATATTGAACTCATTTAAACAAGCACACTAATGGAGCTATGCCTTTGGCTCTAGAATGGAATATGTGATATAGCTGATTATTATAACGTCTGGACCAAATTTCAATGTATGGGATTAAAATGAAGCATGGATTTAGAAATGACTACTTTTTCTAGAAGAAAAAGAAAACGATACAGTTGTATAAGATTTGACGGAGGTTCGCGAGATTTCAATTGGGGTTTAAGAGGGGCATATTTTGTCCCAAATCGTTTCAGGTACAAAGCAGGTTTTATCAATATAATGTAAATGATGTCTAAAGGTACCTATTTAGAATATCGAGGGTTATGAACTTATCCATTGAAGTTGTGTGGACAATTTAATGAACCAGGGCATTGCATTAATCATATGTGAAATAAACTGAACTTGAACTTGGATTATTAATTCATACTTTTTAATTCGATACTATTGTAAATGCATGCGAATTCATACATACATTGCTGTACATGTACGTACGAAAAAACAGATAAATGTGCAGGTGATTCAGTAAACCTTATAAAAAATAGACAAGCATTAAGCATAGTTGGAATAGGGTTAAGTGATATAAGCGAGAGAAATGGGGGTGATGTCAAGACAGAATAATAGAGAGAGAGGGGGAGAGCGATAGAGAGAATGATAGAGAGAGAGAGGGGGGAGGAAGGGAAGAGGTAGACGGAGTGTGGAGACAGAAACAAACAAGAAGAAAACAAAAGATCTAGACATGTACTCGTGCTAGCTACAAAACACGGGTGTTAGGTCAGGAATATTATTTCTGAGATTATGCATCAATAAGACAATCATGAAAATCAAGATTATTCATCATAACCCTGTTGATTGTTTTGATGACTGTGATGGTGTTGAGGATGATGATGAGGATGATGATTAGGATGACGAGGATTAGTGTGTAATCACTATGGTTATATTATTTACCACGGCCATGATACATCATCATCTTTGCCATCATCCTCATTATCATCACATCGATCGTCATTTTCAGGAACCGTTAACTTATCATCAGAATGATCACCATGCTTTGTCCGAACCGATTGGAAATTTCTATTGTGCTCTCTAGCTACAGGTTTATGTCAAACTGAGAAGTCAACAATTCGTCGCTGTTTTCACGAAGTGACGGTAATGAAAAAAAAATGCATTCACTTTGCGTTACGATTTTCCTCACTACCGTCACTTCGTGAAAACAAGGACGAATTATTTACGAGGCATAGGATGCTTCTTATAATATGCACAATGATTTATCATCCATGTATGATAATCATAAAGGACATGGTTAATAATAAGCATTGATCACGATAGAGCAACATTGTCATATCAGTGCAAGTATTAATGCAATTGTCATGTCAAAGGAGTGAATCAGAAACAGAATGATACCTTTGATTTGAAAATTGAATTTAAAGTTGATAATACATGTAATTGTTGATTGTCAACTTGAAATTCGATTGGTTAATTTACAAGACCATATTTCTAGCTTCTTGCAAAAATTAATTGTGAAATTGGTTAAATGTTTCAAAATTGAATTGAGCAAGTACATTGAAAAGTTGGAGGGTAATAATGCAACGATTTTTCCCGATGCTGTAAAGCATCATTTAACCTCTTCCAATCCTAATATGTCATGTTAGCGAACTCCTCATGTAGTAACAACACATCTGTTTCACATGCTGAGGATGAGATGGTCATTATTTCAGTCGATCTATACATGAAATACAGCATAAAAGGATGAACAGAGGTAAAGGACACGGTGCATAATTATGACTTAGTCCCGAACATGGGGATTTCCCCTTCGGCCCATACCAACCATGATGTAATGGTTCAAAAAGTCTCGCCAAGAGATGACGCTCTGCTATGTTATCGAATAGACTAGTTGACTAATGTATGCATATAAATAGTAAGTTGGAGATGGCGCGCTTCACTCTTGAACGCTCGGACATAGTAGCTCACTAGTAGACGATATCCCAATGCTTGTAACGTAGTAGTGCAGGGCTTCATTTTGGTTTAATTCGTAATTGATAATCAGTCTATATGACCTTTAGTGCGGCAAATATGGATTGTGATATCAGGCCCTTTACCACACACAAGTAGGTATATTGAAATTACACAAGTAAAGTATTCATAGACACTTCTACTCATACAAGGTGACCCACGACGTACACCCCTAACAACACCGTCTACGCAACAGCGCACGCTGCAGGGAAATGAAATGTATTATAATTATGTATCCTTTGAGGGTAGTCATACTATCAAGCTTTGCTTACTTTGTCAACCCTCATGTTTGATGTTTTCGATTAGTTACAGCAAACCTTACTTTATTCTACATATATTCTGTTGTCATGTGTAAATTTGCAACATTTGTTTGTTATATACTTGTAAAAATGCAAGAGAAAAAAAATCTAACATGAATAAATAAATCAAATCAAATCTAATCAAATCAACCGAAAGGTACCGCCAAAGATCATCGACCATGTTTCGTAAGACTACTGATTAATACATGAAATTGTACTCATCTAAACAGTCATACTTAAGGAGCTATGCCTTTTGCTAAAGACTGAAACATGTGATAAAGCTGAACATTATAACTGAAATAGTATTATTATTGAAGAAATTGTATATTTCTATTGTGAAATTAACCAAACAATTGGCTGTAGAGGTATTTATGAATACATATTTTTAGTCACTCTTTGTGTATAGAGGACTTTCCTGTCTCCTTCCTCTCTAACCACAGTCCTATAATTCCGTTTCCCCTCCTCAACTGAGATACACCCCACATAACAAAAGCATGGACATCGGTGTTGAGAGTTTCCTATCTATTAGTTCACGTGAAGGAGGGGAGCATTTTATTATTGTTTTTTTTTTGGTGGGGGGGGGGGGAATCTAAATTTATTTTTTGGCTTGATATTAAAAGAGGTGGTGAACGGATCCAACCTCCAAAACTTCTAAGGGTCATAACAGGCTCCATTAACATTGCGTGATGTGGGAATCTATTTGTAATATTGTAGCATTATGACCCCCTCAATAAGAAATGAAAACAATGGAAGGGAAAATAGTAATTATCCGTTGAGCTATAATGGGCTATAATTCAATCCGCTCTGTCCTAACTCTCCCCCTCTCTCTCTCTATATATATATATATATATCACCCTCTCTCTCTCTCTCTTCAATGGCATAATATAGTGCCTATACGTACACACATACATTATTTGTTGGGAATACATATGAGCCTCATATGACTTTGTATCAGATTGTTATTTTAGTATGATGCAAGCACAAATATATCAAAGAACGCAGAGATCTAATATACATCTCGCACAATTATTCGCATTAGCAAATCGTCTACACTTGATTCAATGTGCATTGCTCTGTAAACAGTTTCAGAGGCACAGACAAAACCGTTCCCGTGTAGTAGTTATGATACATATCCCAGGTCGGAATTCCAGTTGAAACCAGTAGGCAACTGGTACCAGTTAAAACCAGTAAGTCAACTTGTACCAGTTGAAACCAGTAGATTCAACTGGTTTTTAATATGGAAATTGAAACAACGCTAACTGAGACCAGTTGATTTACCTTTTGAATTACCAGTTGAATTACCAGTTAATTTACCATTTGATTTACCAGTTCAATTACCAGTTGATTTACCAGTTGATTTACCAGTTGAATTTCCAGTTGAATTACCAGTTGATTTTTCAGATGATTATCTAGTAACCAATCAACTGATGATCAATAATCATTATTAGCATCTGGCCACCAACTTGACCACATATACTAACTCTTGCAATTACCCCATCACAATGATCATTTGAAGTAGATTACAGATGTGTATTGTGTGAATTGACATATATTGTTCGTGCATACATATATACAAATTTATACACTTTATTTCTGGTAAGTAATTACATATAAATCAATATATCTCATTTTACATCTTAAATCAGATGAAAAACATGATCAGACATGTGTAATATATTTGTCAATAATTAACTAAGAAAATGTAAATCACAAAATATATGTGCATTGTCACATTTGCTTGAAAGATCATGATTATTATATTTTCTGTGAAAACATGCAAATCATGAATATTCATAAGATAAATTGAACTGGTTTTTCAACTGGTAAATCAACTGGTATTCGTACTGGTTTTCAACTTGTAAATCAACTGGTAATTATCTACTGGTTTTCAACTGGTAAATCAACTGGTAATCTTACTGGTTTTCAACTGGTAAATCAACTGGTAATCATCTACTGGTTTTCAACTGGTACTCATCTACTGGTTTTCAACTGGTACTCATCTACTGGTTTTCAACTGGAATCAACTGGTAATCATCTACTGGTTTTCAACTGGTAAATCAACTGGTAATCATACTGGTTTTCAAATGGTAAATCAACTGGTAATCATCTACTGGTTTCAACTGGTAAATCAACTGGTAATATCAACTGGTCTCAGATGTCAACTGGTATTTCTACTGGTTTCCAAATTGTATCAACTGGTATCAACTGGTATCAACTGGTACCAGTTAAGACCAGTTGAGACCAGTTGAGACCAGTTCAAACCAGTAGATACCAGTTGGAAATCCTTACTGGTTTCAACTGGTATCAACTGGAATTTCGACCTGGGATCTGATTTTGTATTTGTCTTCCTTTCTATTTGTGCACTCATATTTTCGAAATGGGTGGTAGCATGCTTCCTTTGAAATGTGAAGGTGGGAATCCCGTTCATATATATCTTTCCTTTGCGTGCTTACACTAAAAGTGAACAATGGCAAATTCTGGTCTGAATGGTTTATCAGATCGAGTAGATGAAAAGAATATCATTACCTTTGACCTCTAAATCATAAAGCATGGCATGATTTTACACTCTGTCTGTATGTTGTAATACTCGGGTAAGATGGAAAGGTATGACGTAGTATGGGTATAGTTAGCAAGGCATGGTGTATCGGTAGTGGTTAGGGGATATGGGTATAGTTAGAAAGGCATGGTGTATCGGTAGTGGTTATGTTTGATACGCTTGTGACAGAGATCAAGATTTATTCTTTACTAAGATTTGTGCAGTCACGAGGCACCCTATACTTGTTTTTTTCGAATTCGCATGTTGCTCAAAGATTTGCACTTACCAAAACAAATAAAATATAAAAAAATGAAGAAGGAAAGAAAGATAGAAAGAAGAGAAAAGACAATATATAATTAATATTATTCTTTGTCTCTTAAACTATCTGCACTGTCCATCCTGTTCCTTCTCTTCGTTTTCCAAATGTAAGTTTCTTCATCATTTATTTACAGTTTTATTTCGGCAGGGTTGCCTCTTCAGTTATAATATAAACAACGCAGATAAAGAGAAGGAGGATGGGATTGGGTGTGTATGTGTCTGTGTCTGTGCGTGAGAGAGGGAGAGAGAGGAGAGAGAGAGGGAGAGAGAAAGAGAGAGAGAGAGAGAGAGAGAGAGAGAGAGAGAGAGATAAGGAGATAGAGAGAGAGAGAGATAAAACTTGTTTACCTGTACAGGATATATATATATATATATATATATATATATATATATATATATATATTAATTCCTTAACCGGTAATGTCTCCGGAAAGTACAACAACAGTTATGCATAAGCTGCTTTAAAACATTCGAGTGATGGGACTAACCTCTGATCGGAATTTAAATGATTCCATTGTTTCGACTCGAAGTACTGACAAGTTCGTTTAAAACTCTCATTAATAATAATAACCCGTTTCTTGAAGGGAGGCAGTGGCTTATTTTGTATCATCATAATGTCTTTAAGATACAAGCTTTTCCAATTGAAATGTGTGTTCTCTTGCCCGCCAACAACTCGTATAAGTATTTGTTTTGGTACAGACTGCCATGCATTCATTTTGCTCCTGAATATTCTCTCTTTAGACAACGTTAATATTAAAATTGGCGATGCAACACTGTTCATGCTGATAAACCTGTATTTCAGTATTTTTATCATAATGATATAGGCTATAAAGAGAATGGATTGAGAGATCTAACATGAGTGTCGTATAATTACATCATAAATATCACTTCATGTTCTATTGTTGGCTTGACTGCACACTAACCACCGAACTGAAAAACACCTAAAAACACAGCACTTTGACCTTAGAACCAGTGACGTAAACGTTTATATGATTGGTTTTCTTTTGAAATATTGTTTGATTTGTGCACCGATCCATGGTATTGCAGAGCAGAAAAATATCCCATATTTCACAATACGCACTGCATCTTTCTTGTCAGTTGCATACAATCAAACTGTACACGGCAATACTATATCGTTAGCTGATAGTAGCGCAGTCTTCATCACAACGGGATAATCCTAAAAAACTACTCGTCAGTACTGATCTTACATGAATTATGATACTTGTAATCATTATGACACACAATTAAGAAGTTAGATAAGTAATGGTTGTCTTATTTCTAGGCCTAGTTGTGACGACTTCAGATACGCGCCATAGTTTGACTGCAATGATTAGCGTGTATTATTCGCCTAGCATTTATTTCATTTTACCTAACCGTTACTGTATACATCGTGATGAACTGACGAGCAATCGGAATGGCAGAATAAGGAAAAGGTAAGAAGGAATTGCTTAATTGATGTTCTATCAAGGCCTCATGTCTATATGAACAAATTTCGGGCATCTGCTCACGCGGTCTCGCTCCGCGGTCTACAACACGTGAAATCGTCTTTGAAAATGCGCTAAGTGTGCAAAGAAATGCTCCTACAAGGAAAAGAAACTATGATTACACACCATCTAGGGTGGAAATCACATATTCAAATACTGTTCTTTCCACTGATACCAATTTCGAACGCATTTGAATACTGGAAAATAGGGCCTTTTCGTCTTCAAAAATGGACAACAATCATTCAATTTGTGATTTCTCTATGGAGGTCACAGGAAAATTCGCCTTTTTCACTGGGGTTGTGTATACTTCAAGGAGATAATGCTCGTAACTACTATTTGTTATTGGGCGGTCTCGGACTCCAAAACATAGGGTATATAATCCCCTGCCGTCTGATGTAACACATAATTTGATTGGTTGTCGAGAAATTAGGGCCAATTTCTATCCAATAAAAAGAAGCTTTCATAAATTTACGCATCGACCTACGTAATTTATGCATTGTGCGTAAGCGAAGTTTTTACACAGCGGACAATGAGGCTTACACACCGTGCTCGCAGCCGTGCGTATTTCGACCACCAAATATGACTCAGCTCCGCGGCGATGGAAAAGACACATTTTATGTTGATTTCAGCAATTTACTGATGGGAATTTAGATACTATGGACGATCTTTTACAAAAAAGGTGTGTAGGGATTAGATTATATCTCTCACGAGACACTGAATTCTTTAGTTTTCCTGAAATTTAGCAAATTAATTGCACTCTGAACTCGCTTTATGAGCAGATCTAAATATTCATGGTCGATCTGCTAGTGAAGGAATCGCGTATTCATATTGCAGGGTGATCCCGCCCATCTTAGACGGGGGGATGACAATGGACTCATGCATTGTGATGTGCATCTGCATCTACTAGACTAACATATATAATTTCCTGATTTGTTTTCTTCTTTTCGGGAGAAGAAGAGGGAAGAGAGAGAGACAAGAGAGGGAGAGAGAGTTGACAAGTCATGCTCGCACAGCGGAGTTGACATTCACACTCTCACCAGTTTTCTACGATAAACCCCGATTTCATAAAAATCGAAGAGTCTGGCACTTGGTGTTACGCTCTAGTGCACTCGAACGTTCGTCGTCTGTGTGGGAGGTACACAAAATGCCTCATTGATCTTTTGGCCGAATGTGGGTCAAATTTGCGGCGGCGGTGGCGGCGGATAGAGGCCGAGCGACTATTAAAGAAGAGACTACTCGCGGAAACCCGAGTGAACGTCAGAGCGAGTGGCCCAGCCAAGTAGCCTTTAGTAATCTGGTTTTGGATTTCTTATGTTAACCCTCGTTTTCGACCGGAATTCTCTACCGAAATGGTAGCGTCCAATCACCGAACGTATCATCGCGTGACGTCTGCATATATTTTCCATCACGTTCACAGTAAACTCTACGTAGTACAAATACCTATAACATCGAACGAAACGAGTTGGACTGGTTCATTTTATATACAGGGCTAATTCTACTTATCTCACTAACAATTGGTAGCTCAAGTCATCAAATGCTTCATATTCTAGTGTAATTCTGCATGATAAATAGATTTGGATGTGATATTTTGTATTAATCATTTATATTTTCATCTCATAAGCAAAACTAGTTTACGTCTTTTATCTTCTTACATGTTTTGATAATGAAAGAATCGCGAGCGAAATAAACTGGAAGATGGCCATTCTGATAGGTCAATAATTCCAGAGTCACGAATAATTCATGCGGAGCAGTAAAGCCATAGTCCAAAAGGCCTTGCGGCTAAAGCCACTCGGGTCTCTAGACTCATCTCAGCCGCTGACTGGGGTGGAAAATAGCCAGAGTCACGAGGCCTTGACAAAAGACTAACCTAAAAGGTAACAATGAGACATTCTGGTCTGTAAAGATTATCAGATTGAGTAGATGAAGTGAATATCATCACCTTTGACCTCCCTATCATAAAGCATGACATGATTTTACACTCTGTCAGTAAACAAGTTGTAATACTCGGTAAGCTGTGAAGGTATATGACGTAGTGGTTAGGGGGTATGTTGTGGTACTGATAAGTTTGAGTATCATGGCAGATAAGAAGTTATAAGTTTAAAGTATTTATTAGTATTCGCATTCACATTGAAAATTATAATTGTTTTTCGATTTGCACGGAAAAGAAAAAGAAAGAAAGAATGAAAGAACGACAATGTTTGATAGGAATTTAATACTTACTTGTACATGTTATTTCTTGATAATTGGTAACATAGAATACATTCCATCTGATATTCCAGACCAGTGGTCAGAACCTTGTTATTTTTTACTAAAATGTGAAAATTTACTTGTTGAATGATATTCCACATATTAATTTGCATACTTTGGCTTGATGTAATATCATGCATGTATATATTGTGAAGTACGTACTGTACAACTTTTGATCTCTGTGGAGTTATCGGTTAATAACTGGCAAAGAAATACCTAGGCCTATAGAGGGTAAATTAGTTTCAGTTTTTCAACTGATTTAAAGGAGCCATGTAGATGACGTTGACTTGCTCAGAAATTTGTCGCCCTCTAGTGGCAGCTGATTTTTGGTTCGATGGAGCAAGCTGAGTTTGTTTGTTACCGAATGTTTTGATTTGTCAAAAATCGTATTCTGAGGGATATTCAGTTCACAAAAGGGCACAGAGGTCAGTATATTTATATATATGATGTTTGCTTGAAATTAAGTACTGTTATGTAAAGGATTATGAAGATTAATTTGGATATAAAGCCAAGTCTGGCTGTATGTAGCGATACGTTAATGTACACGTATAATGTGCGACAGTGTAGGAATTTACGTAGAACGGTAAAACCATTTATGAAATATGGGATAAAGTAAAGAGTAATGACTGATATATATATATGACTTATGACTGTATGAGACAGGTTTCATTTATCAGAGTTATTAAAGTACTTGTATTAGGGTAATTTAGGACAAAGATAAATGAAGTTTACAAGGAGGGGTCTGGAAGGATCTACACTTTCTACTTACATAGAAAGGCATAGGTGGGGCAATGAAAAGTCATTATTCTTTCGTTATTGGAGTTGATTCAATTTAGTATTAGGCTGTCAAGTTACAAGGAGCCATAGAAGCCTTATGAATTGTATGACATAATGATTATAACGATTGGCAAGGGTTTATAGCCAATTATTTGCGTAGATGATTCTGTGATCGATCGAAACTGTAATCGATATAAATGCTCATTTCCTTATTTGGTAACGTATTGACAGATTTGCATATTTACTTATTATGCTTGCAATTTTGTCTTTGTCATACAGTTTTCACGGAGTTACATGGATGGATACGGAGACGTAAAATAAAGATTGACAACTCCCGTAAAAGCTTGTGTCTGACTGAATTTATTGGGTTTTCGTGATCGACAACAGTTACAAAGTTATTGAGGGCTGCAATCTACAAGCATAGCTCGCCAGCAGTCCCCTCCATGACCAACCTGCTGTATATGCTTGTTGTACACTGTGGACCAATTACAACTACAATTTCATTGTTAAAGGGATAGTTGAGTTCTGTTTGCAGACCGCAAGTTCCTTCAAAGTGCATGGTTATTTCTCTTATTTTTATCTATGACATTTCTAATGTCCTTTTAGACCCTAAAATTACTATGAAGTTAATTTCAGACCTTTAATGGTTTGAAATTTAGCCAATACGATCATACCAATTTAGCTCCGCTTTCAAAAAAATACGGTGACCGTTAATTAATTATTTGATTAAAAATAACAATACATGGGCCGGCTAGTTGTGCGTTATATAACCAACAAGAAAATGCCAACAAAAAAGCCAACATCGGCATTGGTTTAAATATGACTTAAAAGGCGCTATTTCAGTGTTTTCAAATTATCTAATATTTGTGGTGGTAAACAAAAACAAAACAAGTATTAAAAATCGTTATATTTTTGGATAATTCAGCCGTTTCTGAATCGATTTTGATCAAACAAAGATGATTATGTCATTTAAATTGTATGTTCTTTCAAATTTGACACTCAGTTTTTCATTATCTCACGCGCCCTCTGCAACAGAACTCAACTATCCATTTAAGTTTCACTGTTTAAATATGTAAAATACAATTCCATGTATTTCATTTCATTATGTTGGAAATGGAAATAAGCGAAATTAAATGAAATGAATTAATATTCGCCCGATTCAGTATTTATTTAAGTTAATTTCTTTTATTGTTCACGATGCAGGTTACTAGCCACCGTTTGCTTCTCATCATGGCGTCCAATTTCCCAGGAGAGAGAGATGAAAAGGTCAAGCTCCAAACTAAAAAAGGTCATGACATGACATGGTCATGTGACAAACACGGGGAGCCAGTCAAATATTACTGCAAAGAGCACAACATCCCCGTTTGTTATCCATGCGCTACAAAATATCATAAGCCGTGTGAGCTAGACGACATCGAGAATGTCATCTTGGAGAAGAAGGGGAAACTGGATGACAAGCAGCAAGAGATAGAGGAAATGAAGAAACAACTGAAAGCGCTTGACTCTAAACTACAGTCCACTGCAACCTCTGCAAGTAATCATTTTCAATCAGTCAACAATGAACTTAAGACGGCATTCGAAGACAAATTAAAGATTGTGAAAGACAAAGAGAAACGATCGATTCGTTCGATCGAAGAGGAGGCGCATAAAGAAATACAAACAAATAACGAAAAGAGGGAAAGACGGATCAAATCATGTCACGAAGAAGCAGAACAACAACAACTAACCATCACAAAACGCCAAGCAAAAGTCGAATCCGAGACAAAGGCAATCAGCGAGGTGGTTGCTAAACAGATAAAAGATCTCACAAGTAAGAATCAGCATGCAATCAGCAATATAGATCATGTTGAAGGCAAGATCAAACAAATACAAAAAGATGACAAAACATTGGTGAATGAAGCTCCTCAAGTACTTGCATCCCTGGATGACAATTTAAGTTCAAATGTTCATCAATATGTTAGCGACTGTCTTGACAGAATACAACGTGAAGTTCAGAAAGTGAAGTTTGTTGAGGGTGAAGTAGGTGGTGAACACTACAGGAGAATTGATGGCTATATCGGTAAATGGGAGCTTGTCAAGTCAATCCACATCCCATCGATCGTGTATTACCCTTTGATGCGTGGTTTGATCAGTGATGATGAGATATGTATGTTTGACGTAAAGAACAAAGTCACGTATGTTGCAAATATCAGCACTGAACACACACAGAAAGTCATTGAAGGAGATGGTAACGTGTGCATTACATCATGCACCATCATGGACAGCAACATAATAGTATGTGGTAAGGGGAATCGAGGCTGCACGGGTGACAGCTTGGATGGATGCATCACTCTCTATGACAGACAATGGAAGGTGATTAGAGACATCACCATACCGAGGAATATAAGCTCTGATAATACTTCTGTGTACGTTGATGTTGACAGGGATGGGATGATCCTCGCTGCTCAGAAAATCCAGTCTAATATCTACGTCATCAACCCTGATGATGGTAGGATAGTAAACACTATTACGCTGCAGGGCAAGGTTTTGTGGGGTAAGATGCAAGCCTTGTCATCAGGTGATATAGTTATTAGGACAAATAAATATGAATTCACTGTCATCTTGCGATCAGGAGAAGAGAAGGTTGCCATATATTGTGATGAGTGGTGCGCGTCATGTTGTCAAGTTGACAAACTGACAGACACACTCTACATCACATACTGGGATGGTGAGCGTTCTATCTACGCAGTTGATCAGGTGTCATGTGATGGTATCATCCAGGCAAGGAGGATCGTGAAACATGAGAGATCAGACCGATGCTCCTTCATTAACCCATGCATCGTTACTCCTTTTGGTAACCTTGTAGCTTGTGGCGGAGACCAGCTTTTTGTGTACAAGAAGAGATTCATTATGTAATTCATCAGAAGAAATTAATTGAATTCCCCATACTGCAGGTGTATTTGACCTGAACGGAATATAGGCTAATCCGATTGTTCATATAAATCAGTTGAAGTTAAGGAATATGTATTTTTCACGATGGAATTTGTTTTCAGTTATTGCATTTGCTATCGGATTATTTCTACTTTATATTAATTTGAAATTTCGGTGCTTTAGAAGTTGCTATCAATATTCTTACCTGGAATAAAACAATAAAATATCACCTTTAATTAATTACAATATATTAATTTCTTAATATGATAATGGAAATTATAATCAGACTAGTTCATAAATTTCTGTAATAAATGACCAACGCGTTTTCAATAGTATTTCTGGGCTATGATAAAGACCGGATGAACCAAAATATCTGATTTTTGCTGGTAATCCCTATTTTCGATTGATTTAGAGTCAATTAAATTGTTTTTTTAAGTTTTCACATGGACCAACATTTCAATGGATAATGGGATTGTATTTAAGCATTGATTGTGAAATGAAAACTCAATCTTAAAGAAGAAAAACAAAACAATGTAGTCATTTCCTTCCGGAGCTACAAAATATTTAAGATCGAAACGAAGACATCATATTAATTAATATTGATATATATATTATTAATTTTTAAACATCACCTACATGGATCCTTGTCATTTGAGTGGGGGATTGTTGGTCACATGATATTCAATAGATGTTCTATTGCACGGGCGTGCATTTTTGGTTATATGCAGACTGCGTACCTCTCTGCCGTGCGCGTATCCTTGCGTGTATCTGACGCGAAGGCAATCTGAATGTAATCGAGAAGGCTTGACTCCAACTTTAATTTATCTTTAATATAAGGAGTAAAGCATAAATTGTCGATTAACGTTCTATTAGATCTTCTTCGATGCTGTATAAAACAAATAATGAATGTTTTTCATTCGTTCAATAGTACGAATATTGTCATTATTTGTGTAATAATTAATACTTTATAATTGTAATTACTATTATTGTAAATGCAAGTAAAATGATGATACTTTGTATTAAAAATGTCAAACAAATTATATAGATTCACAGGCGATTCAGTAAACCTTATAATCGTGTGCATCTATATCAAATCGCACATAAGAATACAATTGTTATATTAAAGTTTTTGTATACTGCTGTCAACATCTATCATAACTATGTCAAACTCAAAACACCTCATGCCCTTTATAAATCTCATCAGTTATGAAGCCTTCTTCAGTTTGTACTTGTATAACTTGTATATATGTATACAAGTAAACTTGTCTTTTTATGTCATCACCCACAATGTTGGCACTGTTCCTGTTAAAGTATTTTTGAGCAAAAACATGTTTGATGTGAGGAATAGTTGTTCGCAATAACTTTTGTCCTCATTTCTCCGTATGGAATGCCTTATCAGATTTATACACAAACTATCATTTCTGTAAATTATTCTTTATAATGTAAAACCTTATTATGTTCGTTGTCATGTTATTATGATTGTCCATGTTTTAAACATAATTTCAGCATTATGTTGCAATGCATGATTTCGTTAAATAAATAACATTTAAATAGAAAAAGAGAATCAGATTCCGTGGGATATGAAACAATGATACTACGACATTCTGAACAGTAAGCTTGTATAAAAGTGTGTTCACTTAGTTCTAGGTTTCATTCCTAGGCCACATTCAGAATGAAATTAAAATGAAAAAAAAACAAAAAAACATTGGGCTTAAAATACAGTTCGCAAACAGTTGCTATTCATGTTGATGATAAAAAGGAGACTGCATACATAACATGTTTTTACTGATATGCCTTTATATATAACTATTTTTCTTTACTCTGTCAGAAAAAAAGAAGTTTGTAATTATCTAAATATTATTGTGTTTATTTTGTCAAAAACATAACCCTGTCAAACATGTAAAGAAGAGTAGTTTTGTAGCAATGTTTATTTTGTTCATTTTCATTCTGTTATCTGAAGAGTAGTTTTACGAAAATGTATATTTTGTTCATTTTCATTCTGGTATTTGAAGAGTAGTTTTATAGACATGTTTAATTTGTTCATTTTCATTCTGTTATACACAATACATTTTCAAAAAAATTATGTAAGCCTGGCTTTTTATTTCATCAGCACAATCAATTAAATTCAAGAATAAAATAAGAACACATATCAGTATTTGTCACTCTTTCAGTATGAAATTCAGAAAAGTATTGTCACAAAAAGAAAGAGAAAATTAGCATTGAATAAAGTTGGAATAGATTTAAAAGATATAAGCAGGAGAAAGGGGAAATTTGAATAGAGAGAGAGAGGGGGGGGGTGGGAGACCCCCAAATGAAACAAGATTTCGTAATCATATCAAAGAACCAGACATGTGGTCGTGCTAGCTACGATACACGAGCAATATTATGTAAGAAATATTGCGGATAATATTACACATCAATACCACATCGAAGTGTTTCATGATTAATCAACGTCCTCGTTTTGACCAGAGTTGGAGGTATTAGGCCTATCCTCCTACGACCAAGCATGTGTCTGGAACTAGATATTCACGATTGGCTGCTTCGCTATAACCATGTTGATCGTTATGACAATGACAGTGATGATGATGATGATAATGACGGTGATGATGATGATGATGATGAGGAGGATCATGGTGATGACGAAGAGGAGGAAGATGTTCATGTATAATTACCATGGTTGTAGAGTGCTGCCCATAAAGTTTGAATAATTGTCTCCTATTTTTTTTTTTTTTACGATTGTAAAATTATAATTGATTATTGATGTATTATGTTTATATATTTTCTCATAGCTTGATTGATCCATCTCTATGATTTTTTGAATTAATCAAAACATTTCTGAGAAGCTTTAAATTGTAATCTATCAAGAACTAATCACTACAACTTTATGACAAGAGGTTATAATCAATTAATCCAACTTTATTGGCAGTGTATGAGTATACCGTGGTGATGGTACACCATCTTCTATGCCTTCATCATCATTATCATCACCTCGAACGTCATCATATCACATCTTCATTTTCAGGAACTATTACCATATTATTAGAATGATCACCATGATTTGTCGATTGAAAATCTATATTGTGTTCTTAAAGGTATAGACCAGTTCTGGTCATGCGATTGCATTGTGAAAGAAACGTTGTGGAATCGATCAGAAAAGGTTATTCATTTAACATATAAGTATCGGTGTTAACTCCAAGGTTCTGGAATCATCACAAATATAAGAAATTTGACCCAGTCTTGATAAAGTTACAAGGACAGTACACAAAAAAGATGTATATGGGACTACGCAATAAATTATCAATTAGAAGGCGGTTTCCCGGCAAAAGTTGTAACATCAAATATTAGTCAAAACATATTCTTTCACATGACTATTATATAGAGCTTCCATTTCGTTTTTTGAGAAGGGAGTGTTTCCAAAACTGATCTATACCTTTCAGCTTAAAGGGGAAGTCCACCCTGAATTAAGTTAGTTTTAATAGGAGTAGAAAAATGAGAGAAACAAGTCAGTGAAAGTTTGAGCAAATTCCGATTAAAAATAAGGAAGTTAGGATTTTTTAAGTTGTGATCAATCAAACACAAATTGGCAACTCTATGACGTATCATGCGAGCTCAACTTCCATTTGCTCAGTACTAAAAAAATCTAAAATTTTCATTTTCCCTCAAGAAAAATTTCAACCATACATGCACCCTAAATATAATAATTGCAAATATGTTTCTATACTCCCCCTGCAAGGAACAAATATATATTCCGTCATCAATAACGAAGAAAACATGATTTTATGGAATATTATGCACAAAGCAAATGAAGGAGAGCTCGTATAATAAGTCACAGAGTTGCCAATTTGTATTTTATTGATCACAACTTCAATAATTCATAACTTTCTTATTTTCATTCAGAATTTGCTCAAACTTTCACTCACCTGATTTTCTTATTATTCTGCCTCTATCGAAACAAACTTATTTTGGGGGTGGACTTTCCCTTTAAGGTTGCTTGCTAGTAGTAGCTCAGTGAGTGCTCAAAACGACTCGCCTTTTTGTTTACAAAGTAAACCATTTTTTTGGAAATCTTCATTCGAAACTGACAAGTCTAATGTTTTGGAGGCAAATGGGGCTATTAATAGTACATCAAAAACAGAACGATATCCATTACATAATCATTGCAATTAAAGGTGAAAACGATTTGTAATTGTCTACTTGGAAATTTGATTTGTTAATCCTCAAGACTTTGTTTTTAGCTTGTTCCAAAATCAGTTTTCAAAAATGGTTAATTGTTTCTAAATTGAGTCGGTGCAACGACAAGATGGTTGGTATCATGCAACCCCCTTCTATCCTTCTGTAAAGCATGTGTATGATAGCAAGTTCCTCATATTGTAACAACACATCTTTTCAATCCACTTGCTGAAGATGGAATGGTTTATATTGCGGTCGATCAGATCTAACAGGAAACAGAACTCAATGGCCCGAATTCACAAACCTCCTTTTGTTCTTTACAAACCAGGTTTGTAAAAAACGCGTAAAACGCGTCATATGACGTACGAAAACCAAGGTTTGTCGACAAACCTCCTTTGTGAATTCGGGCCAAGATGTCCCGAAAGTATGGATTCCCCCGTGATCCATATGCAAACGCTGATATAATGGTTAAACATGTCTCACCAAGCGATGACGCTCTGCTATGCTGTCGAATAGATCATAGGTTGATTAATGTATGTTAAAGGGAAAGTCCACCCCAAAAATAAGTTTGTTTCGATAGAGGCAGAATAATAAGAAAATCAGGTGAGTGAAAGTTTGAGCAAATTCTGAATGAAAATAAGAAAGTTATGAATTATTGAAGTTGTGATCAATCAAACACAAATTGGCAACTCTATGACGTATCATGCGAGCTCAACTTCCATTAGCTGAGTACTAAAAAAATCTAAAATTTTCATTTTCCCTCAAGAAAAATTTCAACCATACATGCACCCTAAATATAATAATTGCAAATATGTTTCTATACTCCCCCTGCAAGGAACAAATATATATTCCGTCATCAATAACGAAGAAAACATGATTTTATGGAATATTATGCACAAAGCAAATGAAGGAGAGCTCGTATAATAAGTCACAGAGTTGCCAATTTGTATTTGATTGATCACAACTTCAATAATTCATAACTTTCTTATTTTCATTCAGAATTTGCTCAAACTTTCACTCACCTGATTTTCTTATTATTCTGCCTCTATCGAAACAAACTTATTTTGGGGGTGGACTTTCCCTTTAATAGTAATAGTTGGGGATGGTGCGCTTCACTCTCGAATGATAGGGCAAAGTAGCTCACTCGCAGACGATCTCCCGAGGCCTTTAACGTAATAGTGGAGGGCTTCATTTTGGTTTAATTTGAAATTGATAACCACTTAATCCGCCCTTGGGCAAATATGGATCTTGATAAAAGCCCCTTTACCATACAACAGTGGTTATATTTTATTTCTCGACAATACACAAGTGAAGTGAATTCAAAGACACCCCTATACCCTCTGCAAAGTTGTTGGTAAACCTGTCAGAACGACACCTACCCGGCAAGACCATGAAATGGGAGCTCAGAAGGTACGTAGTACCAATGCCAGAGCGTCCAGGGTAGTTAATGTTATTATCCTTTTGAAATTAAAGCAGAACGGAGCCCTGTGATTTCGTTACAAGCAATGGGAAATCGTTTGCTAGTTAATTAGCTACATGTAATTTATCCGAGCACTGGAGAGTGATTAGAAGCGCGCCATCTACACCTAAGCATACTTTAGTAAATCGGGATATTGAGCCAGCAAAACAAAAGTTTTGGTGGTGGTAGTTAAGACTCTAATTATTTTGCTTTCCAATGCAGTCAAGCATTTTTGACACTTAACGTTATTTATTTCTTTTTTTGCAATGACGACCTTCGTCATTGCCTTGTTTTCGTTCACATTCTGCCTGATTAATATACTTATCGTCCAGACATCCCATTCGTTTTGCACGTAGTGTTTGTTATTCCTAGTTAGGTGCTTTCCTCATGTCCTTTTCCTTTCAAATTTCATAGGCATAGTCTCTAGCATCTCATCAAGGTCACCTACTTTTTCGATTTTCGAAATCACTCATGCATAACCATCCAGGCGCCATTTTGTCCGTTTCTGGTCCATTTTATAAGGCCTTTCTTTCTTCCTTCCTATCTCCACTAACCTAGATCCTACAAATTTCTAACAAATTCCTCTAGATAGTCTGAGAGATGTTCTTTCATCTGCGACTAATGACTTGACCTTCAAAATGCCATCTTCGCACTCAAAATTCAAATCTGAAACCGACTCCGTCATAAATCTCTCAAATTCTTGAAAAATGGACCCCTAAAAATCTAAAACTGCCATAACTTTCTCATATAAATTCCGTTTTGTATTTAAATCTCACAGTATCCTTATCTTATAATTGCACATAGCCATGCCAAATTCAGGCTCCAATGGCTATGCAAAACATAAATAGCGCCCTCTAAAGTTCTGTGAATTGGCTTTCTTTCTGTACTTGGCCGTATCTCCATTATGGCTTGGCAAACCCGTACCCTTTTTTGGATTTAGATACTTGAAGATATGCCCTTTCCAGCCATATACAAAATTTTATACCCTAACACTGACCGACTTTCAGAAAAATGCCCTCCAAATTCGGCATTTTCAAGAAAATTCCAAAATAACTTCAACTTGCTCTAAATTAGCGATCTTTATACCTACATCTATGAAACTTGGCAGACATATGTATCCGTATTCGCGACAACTTTCTGCGAAGTTTGGTAAAATTCGAATATGTCAGCGCAAAGTTATCGCCAAAAATGATGAATTTACTATGCATTACGTAATAGCGCGTGTAATGCGTGCAATACATTGCGCGCAGATAACAATGGTGTCAAACTGACCGCAATGACGAGCCCTTTCGAATGATACTAAGTATATAGTATATGTTCACTCAGAAAATTGTGAGTACATCGCATTTGAACAAAGGTCACTACACGAATTCCGCCGAGTTTCCGCCCGAATCTAACACGTATCGGCTATGACGTAATTTTTCAGACTGCTTTTCGCCCTTTAAACGTCCTTTTTTTTCCTTAAACATTTGCAGTGACATGCCGAGTTCAAATACGCAGGGCAGTCTTGGCCGGATTTTTGAAATTGGTCAAGGGGGCCATTTAAGACGCCACTTTGTCCTATCTATTTTTACATCACGTGTTTCGATAGGATTATCATAGAAAAAAAAGAGAGTGGTTTACAATACCAACCATAAAATTCTCTTTCTAATGATACCAAATACGGCCCATAAAGAGACGTAAAGAGAGAGGAAAAAAAAAAACAATTTAACTCCGGTCATAATACAGATCCTGTACGTTTTCCGCCCATGCATTACACGCATTGTCTATGGGGTATATCGGGTTCACGCTTTTGGCCCCCAGAACAATCTTGACTGCAATGACGAACATGCACCAAATCCCATTGGTTTTTGCACGCAGCTAGTGCTTGCGAGCCCTTTCTAGGTTCTTTCCCCTATCCCAATTTCTTTCAAACTTCGTAGGCATAGTCACTACCATCCCATCAAGGTCACTGTTGAAGCCTTTCTTTCGCCCTACCTATCTCCAATATCACAGAAGCTACAAACTTCGTACAAATTGCTCTGGATAGTCTGAGAGAAGCTCTTTCGTTTGACACGTAGAAACATATGGCGTCATTGCACGCACATCGTTGTGACACGATTGCATTTCTAGTTCTTGTATGCAATCATCACAATACAATTTTTTTCGAAAGAAATGACCCCCTAATAATGGGTAGGGGTTTCGAGGCTTGAGCGGCACACCCCCGTCCAAACCAGATCTGAGTATCCGCCTGGACATTTACATCACTCGCCGTGCGGTCCGGGTGGGGGATTAAGGGGATTATAATAGAGGGAAAAAAGACTCTCGGTGCAGCGGAGTGCTTCAAAGGGCCCTCTTAGATGGGGAATCCATTTAACTCACATGCCCTGCTTAAACGTATAAAAGGGCAATTATGTCCTCGTTAGTATAAAACAACACTTCAACACAACATTTCTGCTTATTCCATTAAATCATCAGATGTAATCTTCAGTACAACCCATTATTAACGATCAGATAACTATCAGACAAATAATATCTCCAAAAGAAACATGATAATTGCACCAACATGATCAAAATATGTAATTTATGCTCATTTTTCTTCAATTCGGTAATTGCTAAATCAACGATGCGCCATATTGCTATAGCGCATGCGCATATTTGTGCGCACAACAGAAAATGTTTAACCTTCGTCCAATACTAAAACACTGATTTGTTACAGTACTTTTACGCAAGAGTGCATGCACTCGAGCGGTCTCTCTTCGTGAAAGCGGTTGTGCTGGTATTCTTTTATGCGCGTTTACGGCTAAAAGTTTTTCATATGATTTGGATGATTTCAGAACCTTGCAGTACACACCAATACTAGATGATCAATATTTTTCTGATCGATTCCACAACGTTTCATTCACAATGTAATCGCATGACCAGAACTGATATTTACCTTTAAAGCTGGATTGGTCGATCGCATGCAGGTTCAAACATGACAATTACGTTCTTTAGGTTATCCAAAGATCGGTACTGCGTCAGAGACGCCAACTTTCCTGTAAAGAAGTTTGACAAGCAAAATCTTAAAGGTTATCTCGAGTTCTGGTAATAATCGAAAGTAGATTCAAATTATCACCACACTATATCTGCAAAATAATTCTGAAAATAATAAAATGTGTTCAGAAAAATAATTCTGAAAATAATTAAATGTGTTGAGCAAAATAAAAATAAAAAATGTCATGAAACAAATGACTACTATAGGGACAATAAACCTTTTCTGATGTGATCGATAAAGAAATATAAATGTTGGACAACATTATAACAATAAAAGTGGTCAAATTTTTGAACGAAAAAATATTTGGGGTTGTTAATCAAGCACGAGTAACACTGGCTACGTGAATTATTCTGAACTGACGTCACATTGAAGGAGTAAATGTTATTGGATCATCGTTGAGGTGGTTCCTAAAAAACAGCGAGCGAGGCAAATACATATAATGACTTAATAAAACAATCAATATTATTATCTCATCCCGATGTTTCGGAGAATTATATGAGGCAACAACTACTACTGGGACACGTTAAAGCAGGGGAATGTAACCATGTTTGTAATACTTTCAGTGCTGCCCAATCCCAGCAGAATAATATCCCAAAACGGCATGTGAGAAATCCCCAAATTTACCCTAAAATAAACAAATTCAAATAATGTCTGATAGTATTGCAAATAATGGCCTCACCTTTACCAGAGAGTATTATCGAAGATTGGTCAGCCCCGGATTAATACCAGCGAGCATATTGTAGGACAGAAATCCTAGCTACAGTCTTCTATATCAAGATTTTAAAGATAAATTCATGCTCCCTTTGTCTAGGAATAAGACATGTGGAGCTGCCATAGTCCAAAAATATCCAAAGGGCAAGATAAGTTACAGAACAAGCACTGATGAGTACAAAGACGTTAGTTTTTGGTCTCAAGCAAGGGTGTCGATTTGTATCCGTGGTTGGGGGGGGGGGATGATAGGTGCCAAAATATTTCCGGCAATGGATCAAAGCTACCAAAGTGGTAAAAGCGTGTGGCAAGTTGCACCCCTCCCAAGCGCGTAGCCAGGATTTAATTTTAGGGGGGCGGTAGGAGCACGCGAAGCGCGGTTCCTAGGGGGTTGGGTGCAGGGAGGGTGAGTCCTCCCCCCCCCCCCCCCGCGCAAAGCGCGGAAGCTTTGACGTTTCACTAAATTATTAGAGAAAGAAGACGATTCGTTGGACCGTTCTCGACTCTTAATCCTTGTTTGAATCAAATTCCCCTTCTTCCGCGCGTAGCGCGGAAGCTCTGACGTTTCATTAGATTATTAAAGAAAGAAGACGATTCGATGTACCATTCTCGACTCTTAATCCTTGTTTGAATTAAGTTCCCCTTCCTCCGCGCGTAGCGCGGAAGCTCTGACGTTTCATTAGATTATTAAAGAAAGAAGACGATTCGATGTACCATTCTCGACTCTTAATCCTTGTTTGAATCAAGTTCCCCTTCCCCCGCGCGTATCGCGGAAGCTTTGACGTTTCATTAGATTATTCAAGAAAGAAGACGATTCGATGTACCATTCTCGACTCTTAATCCTTGTTTGAATCAAGTTCCCCTTCCCCCGCGCGTAGCGCGGAAGCTCTGACGTTTCATTAGACTTTTAAAGAAAGAAGACGATTCGATGTACCATTCTCGACTCTTAATCATTAATGTTTGAATCAAGTTCCCCTTCCCCCGCGCGTATCGCGGAAGCTTTGACGTTTCATTAGATTATTAAAGAAAGAAGACGATTCGATGTACCATTCTCGACTCTTAATCCTTGTTTGAATTAAGTTCCCCTTCCTCCGCGCGTAGCGCGGAAGCTCTGACGTTTCATTAGATTATTAAAGAAAGAAGACGATTCGATGTACCATTCTCGACTCTTAATCCTTGTTTGAATCAAGTTCCCCTTCCCCCGCGCGTATCGCGGAAGCTTTGACGTTTCATTAGATTATTCAAGAAAGAAGACGATTCGATGTACCATTCTCGACTCTTAATCCTTGTTTGAATCAAGTTCCCCTTCCCCCGCGCGTAGCGCGGAAGCTCTGACGTTTCATTAGACTTTTAAAGAAAGAAGACGATTCGATGTACCATTCTCGACTCTTAATCATTAATGTTTGAATCAAGTTCCCCTTCCCCCGCGCGTATCGCGGAAGCTTTGACGTTTCATTAGATTATTCAAGAAAGAAGACGATTCTATGTACCATTCTCGACTCGTAATCCTTGTCTGAATTCATTTTTGCCCATTCCTGCGCGAAGCGCGGAAGCTTTCACATTTTATTACATTATTAGAGAAAGAAGACGATTTGTTGTATCGTGTCCTTCATGAATTCAGTTTTCCCCCTACCGCGCGAAGCGCGGAAGCTCTAATGTTTCAATAAATTATTACTCTTAATCCTTGTCTGTATTCATTTTCGCCCATTCCGCGCGTAGCGCGGAAACTTTCACGTTTCATTAAATTATTAGTAAAAGAAGACGATTAGTTGTATCGTGTACTTTGACGTTTCATTTGATTATTACTCTTAATCCACGTCTGAATTCAGTCGCCCCCCTAACAGCTTTGCCCTGTTCGCTAAATTATTAGAGAAAGAAGACGATTCATTGAACTGTTCTCTATATTAATCCTTGTCAGAATTCAGTTTCCCCACTGAAAATAAGTTGTGTCACAAATAAGTTGTGACATAATAATCTTTCTCCAAAAATGAAAAATGTTTTAGGAAATATCAGGAAATAAAATGAGTGAAAAAAAATAAAAATAAAGATACAATGACGTGAATTTTAAAAAGGGTGAACGGAAACAACATAACAACCAGTGAAGTCATACTAATGTCCGAAAATCTTTCTCCTTGTCTCCGATCTCTTCACGAAATCGTCACAGAGTTTATCTATGTTTACACTGTCCAGGATTGTCTGATGTGCATTGCAGATTGCTAATTTTGTGCTTCGCGCTTAACATTTAGCTCGTTGCTTTTGATGCTGCGTCTTTGCATTTGACGCATTGCATTTCTATGATGCTGTTGATTGAACAAATTGAATAAATTCATCAATTCCTGATGAAGCCGTATGAGCGAGAATTCAATTTATTCTTGTCTCATATACGGTTGTCTTATTTACTTCGTATAGTATGTATTATGAAAATGATATAGCAAAATGTGTATATTGATGGTCATCTTGCGAGTAATAACCATTAACTACTCTCATCGGACTCTTGATCATTAATTTTTCTCTTCGTTTTTAAATATTTTTTTATGGTGAATTATTGGGGGGGGGGATGATTGTACAGGCCATCCCCCCACCTGAAATATTGGGGGGATATATCCCCCCCCCATCCCCCCCCCCCCCCCCCGGGATCGACACCCATGGTCTCAAGGACCTTCTGCAACTAATTGATCTCGTCGGCATCTTGATTTAATTTCTCGTTTCTTCCTCTCCGGTTATTGACAAATATATATGTATCTAACGATCGTTGATGACTGAATGTGCTCAGTCAGACCGCAGCGTGCGCGATAATGAGGCTATACAGCAATTTTTATTCAGATTCTCGTTCGGTGAAAGGTCGCTTACAACGCTCTCGTAAAACACGAGACAGGCCACGGGAATTTGGTAGCATCATTTTGTCGCCCTCATACGACATTTTCGCTGTTTTTTTATACCAAATTTACCCCAATTAGTTAGATTTTTTTTGCCTACTTTTATCGCAAACAAAAAGAGCGTTTTAATTTCCTCGGAAATTAACTACTCATTACACAGTGTCGTATTTTGCTAGTTCCTGACTGGTATTGATAATATTATTTCGAATTTTTGCACCCTACGTCGAGTTTGATAATCGTTTGATGTTGAAAACACGTAGACGCAAGTAATGTTTGAATAAGAAATATGCCCAAATTATTGGACTATATTTTGGAAAGCTACCGGAAGTAGACGGGAAATTATTCGTAACCGCAGGAAATTGCTATGGCCTTTCAAGCAGGAATGACCGGGTGTTTTGTGTGTCGCTGTGCGGTACATACAGCACGAATTTATGTAGTCCCATGCGTATACATTTTTGTCAGCATTTTAGTTTTTGTTGTCGCGAATCGACAGCAATGTCACACAGCAATGTAAATAAATCGAAAACTTATTAGTCATTGCTATTCATTATAAATCTACATGTAGATCAATTGATATGTTTTATAAGTATCCCAGATAGCAAAATATTGTGGGGCCCATCTGGGTTTTAATATGGTTACAACTGCATGGGCTGGTATATGGACCCGGCCAGATTGGCAGCCCATCTGGGGCCCATATACCATGGGGCTTATTGCAGCCCACCTGTGGCCCAATTGACCCAGATGGGCCCCACAATGGTTGTTAGTTTTATTTGTGGCGTTCAAGGCGGTCAGCTTTGACTATTTACGCCTGATAGTTTTCTAAGTCTTGTCGAGGTAGTCGAGTCGTAATGTAATTTCTGGCTAGTTGTTTCGACCGATGTTTTGTTAAAACAATGGGGCCTAGCCAAGTGGGTTTTATATAGGGCCCATATGGGCCACGAGGGTTCTAAAATGGGCTTCACATGATTCTAGTGGTTATATATGGGCCCATATGGGCCAATATGGGCTCTATTTGGGTTAAGTGGGTTTAGTGGGCTCCATATGGGTCAAGTGTGTTCTATATTGGTCTCATATGGGCCAAGGGGGTTTGGGCTCTATTGGGGCTAAGTGGGTTTTAAGTGGGATCTTTATCGGCCCAATGTGATTCAAAATGCGCTTTATATTGTTTGAATGGGTTCTATTTTCACCCAGATGAATTCAGTTATATAATTTAACTGGTACAACTGAAGCAATTATCCCATTTCAACTGGTCTAAGTGGACCAGTTGTACCATTTGGCACAACCGGTTGAAAACTCCAGTTAAAAGACTTAAGTAGTAAGTTATGGTATAACTAGCACTTGCACTAATTAATTTTGCCAATGACAACAACACATCGTCTGCAAATTCCAATTGAAAGGCATCGGTATCAAGAAGACTTGGTTAATTTGCTATGAAGTAGATTTTTCCATATAGGCCTACGTGTATTTTATTGAATTTGTTTTTAGTTAGTTCATAGTTAGTGTTTTTTCTAACGCATGTTTAATTAATTGCAATTTATACATAGTGGTGAAATATTCCTTAATGTAGTATTTTCAAAATGAATTGCATATAACTAAATCATCAGTAATTAAGAAATATATCCTGTAAATTCAGATATATTGTATTAAAAATATGGGTATACCTTTGCCGATTTTCACCACCAAAAACCCGCATGGGACCCATATGGGGCCCATACAGTATGTGTCGGTACTTGTGGGTTCTGGGTGGGAAGGCCTATATGGTATTCATCTGGTTTTCGTATGGGCCACGTGGGCTCTAGTCAGCCCAGACAAAACCCAGATGGGCCCCAGATATTTTGCTATCTGGGATATTTCCAAGGGTTTAAGCATGTTTAGACAAGTCATCAAGGGGTGTGATCGAATTGTAAGGAACTGAGCTGAGGCTGCCGGCTGAGCTGGATTATAATTACAAATTACACTTTACAGGATAATTAATTGTATTAATTCAGGGATTCTCAAACTGTGGTTCTGCCTTCTGGTCAACTCAACCTTTACAACCAGCCATATAAATAAGCAGCATTTCCGTTATGCGAGTTGAATAATGATTATGAACAGAGCAGAATTAAAACAAAAGGTCAAAGTTAAACACTTACATTTTACATCTTGTGCACATGTGGAAAAATGAAGGAAAACTTCGTGAATCTGACACCTGTAATTTGTTTTTATTTAATAGATAAATTGGAATGCAAGCCAGTTTTGTCTACCATAAATGGCTAGCTAATTCTATGGGATCTTTTCAAATCCCCATACATTGAATTAAGCCTTTTTATATTCCTTCATCTTATCATTATTTTTCTGACAGACGCACTCAACCATCGAAACCTACGGAACAATAGGGACTTATAGATTTGCATAACGAGAACGTGGACTGCGACGTGTGACCTTTTGAGGCACTGGCAGTGACGTCATATTGCCTTTTAAAGGTGTCACACAAGCAGTCCACGTTCTCGTCGTGCAAATCTAAAAGTCTCTATTGACAAAAAGTTTTCGAAAGACACAGACATCACACGTCAGTCTCCATTGCATTCCTGGATCAACACTTGCTGGACTCCATGCCTTTGATCGTTTTAATTGTCATTTATTAAAAGACTCGACAGCAGTTTTGCTTCACATAGGAACAAACAATTTTGAATGGGGAGTTTGGAAGAAGAACGAGAAGCATTTTGTTCAGCTTATTCTTTCAGTAGAAGAAAACAATCCATTTCAAGTGATTACATTTGTGTATCTCTGATACTTCCAAGGTAGTATTTCGGAGCTTCACACGAACAAAGCATTTATTATATTAATAGAAAACTGACTGAACTGTCACCTTTATCAATTTAACGATTTTGTTATTCTAATAATACTTTTATTCTCAGAAACACATTTTATGCGTGAGATGGTCTCAACATAAAAGTCAAATTCAATTTATTAATAAAATACAAATAAAATAAAAATAGAAATTGTATTCCTAGTCCTATTTCTTTTAATATTAGTGTTAATAATAATAATTTTGTTTAACCGTTGTCTGTTTACTAAGCTGTTCAGAAAGAGACCAGAGCTGGTTTCTTCTGGGCTAGTCAGCATGAATGTTGATTAAGAAATGTAAATTACACAGACCTATTAAATAATACCCCCCCCCCCAAAAAAAAAAAAAAAAAAATAAATAAATAAATAAATAAATAAATAATAATAATAATAATAATAATAAATAAATAAATAATAAATAAAATAAAATAAATAAATAAATAAATAAATACAATTAAAAAAATTTAAAAAAAAAATAAATAAATAAATAAATAAATAAAGTAAAAAAATAAAATAAAAAAATTGAAATATATTTTTTTTCAGATTTGTATTATTTCATCGAAAAATAGTACCTTCACAACGTGAACATAAATGTAATTAGTGAAGCATTGGCATATTTTGATAGGTTGGTGATGATTTTGAGGGTGGTGAGCATGATGGTGATGGTGTTGATAAATACATTCTGGGATCTGAACCCTCATCTATAAAGTCGGGTGACTTATCTACTAGACCACATTATATCTCTAGTATTGTCTACAATATCTCTAACCGCTTTACCAAAATATTGTTACATTACCATTTCATTATCGTTACATAAAGGATTCAATTGGATAATATCAACACTACAGCATATACTCACAACATACTCACAACACACTCATTTTAAATTAATTTCTCTGTTTAATAGATTCCTTGCAGGTAAATACAGGTGCTACGTGTATACTGTAGATTCATACAGACATGTTTACAAAAACAAGTACAAAAGGAATTGCCATTCATGAATAAAGATCATAATTATGCAAATACTGGTTTGATTCGTTTGTATATTATATGCATGTCAGTCAACATGCCATCAAACTCATGATACTTTTCCCCTAAATATTCAAAAATGAAACTACAGAAAGATCTTTAATTTTTCCTGATATAGAGCAGATTGTTTACACATCAAAGCCCTGCTTCATAAAACTTTCCTCTCAGCCAATCAAATGCCACGACTTCAGTAGCTTATAACAGTTATTGTTACTTGTTTCAGTAGCTTATAACAGTTATTGTTACTTGTTTCAGTAGCTTATAACAGTTATCGTTACTTGTTTCAGTAGCTTATAACAGTTATCGTTACTTGTTTCAGTAGCTTATTACAGTTATTGTTACTTGTTTCAGTAGCTTATAACAGTTATTGTTACTTGTTTCAGTAGCTTATAACAGTTATACGAATGAACGATAACCTGCACCGATATAACAGCCACATATACTGAGATTTTTACTGATTTTATGGACCATTTCACCTTATTTTTCACTTGTGGATACTGTATTTGGACTACATTGTAATGCTGCAATATGCCAGATATGATTTTATTCTTCCTTATTTGAACTCCGCAAGGTTATTATCTGGTAAGTTTTATGTCAGACTTTAACTTTTTACTTCGTGGTCCCATATGGCTAAAACTTTGCGTGCCAACTCCTGCCGAGGAGAAGCTGGTACTTCATCTTTTAGATTCAAACTACCTAAGGGAATCACAGTTGAGTCTTTGAAATATATTTTGGACTTGATATTGAAATATCACAACACAGTTCCCGATGAATTGTCCGCTATAGACTTTTACCCAAATTTGAACATAGAAATATGCCGCCATTTTGTCTTCTTGAACACCGAAACGGATGACGTCAATATTACAGACGAGTCAATCAACAATGACTCTATTGTGTCGAATGATAAAACCGAAGATCTACAAAATGAGAACTTTTGTGAGGTATGTGATCTCCGTTGTGATGACAACAATCGCATTGTATGCGTTGTAAATGTCTAAACCTACGAGTAGATCAACTATGCATGGACATGAAAAAGGTTCAACATGTCATTGAGTCACTTCTAAACAAAACATCTGACAGTTGCCCCGACCCAGATCCCAAGGCATCTACACTGAACCCCCCACCAGAATCGCATTCTAAACAGTCACATTCAGCATTCCCCCCTCTTCCCGAACAACCAACGCCTCATGGTACTGCAGAACAATTAGCAGATTACAGGCATAAGCGTAAAGATGACTTCATGCAACAAAAGACAGTTGTGAGTGAAAGAATGAAGCTACAATGTGATGTCCTTATTGTAGGAGATTCTATTCTTAAGCCTCTCAGACCGTCCACGATGTCTTCACAAAAGAGAGTTAAATGTAAAACGCTTCCCGGAGCTAAAATAGATGACCTCTTTGAACCAACAAAGAATATGGTTGATAAGAACCTGCCTCAAACGGTCATCATCCACGTCGGATCAAACAATATGGCGATGAATGACTCAACAACAATAGAGAAAAAAGTGGAGTCACTGGCCCTTCAAATCCTAGGTGAATGCTCTTCCGTGAATGCGATTACGATTAGCTCCATCATCAAAAGGAGAGCGTATCAAAGTGACCTCCTCAACAAATTGAATGACACCAACAGTCGACTGAAATCAATGGCCCTATCCCACGGATGGGACTTCATCAACAACGACTCTATTGAGCCAATTCAACATCTATGCAATGATGGCATACATCTCAGTCCTGAAGGGGTTAATGTATTCGCCCAGAATCTTATCCGCCACATCAACTCAGAACGAGATAGTCGATTACAGAGAGATGATCAAAACGATAAACCTGTATTCCCCATCTCAAATGATGTTCAACAAATAGATGTTGATCGGAGGACTTTATCCTCCACCTACGCCACTCGCCACCCTTTCCCACTTGACCCGCATCCTTTCTCCATGGCAATGCAGAATCCGCATCAGCAAACTGCGTCATGTGTGTCTGAAGGACCGCAACTGCAACCTCCTACAATGAGCTATGCGCATGTTGCTTCTTCCCCTCGCTACACAGGATGTTTTTACTGTGGAGAAACAAATCACAAGCACATACACTGTCGTTTTGGAGAAAAGATTAGGTGCTACCTCTGCAATGAAACTGGACACAAACGTAAATTCTGCAAGAATACATATACCTGCTAAAAAGCAGGCCAGGAAGACTGTGCCGATAATGATGCACAAAAGAAACATTCTCCTAAAAAGAAAGTTAAAAACTTGAATACTCACAAAGCAATGAATAAATGAACAATGAATTTTTTGATGCATTCAATGAAAAAGAAAAAGTTGGGGCATGTTTCTTAGATATATCGAAATGTTTCGATAGTGTAGACCATGATATTCTACTTTTCAAAATGCAGCAATATGGTATTGCTGAAAACATGCTAAGATGGTTTTCAAGTTATCTGAAGGAAAGAAAACAAGTTGTATTCTCGCAAGGTAAACTTTCTGCAAAAAAGGAACTGTCAGTAGGGGTACCACAAGGAGGAGTACTTGCCCCGATTATATTTTTACTTTTTATCAATGATATATCACAATCAATCAAATCTGGTGTTCTAACTATATATGCTGATGATGTTATTTTATTTGAAATAGGGAAAGATGTGCAAACAATAACCTCTAGACTTCAATCAAATATTGATTCTATTAATGATTGGTACAAACAAAACCACCTAAGAATTAATGTTGACAAAACAAAGAGTATATTATTGCAAACGCGTTCCCATGACATTCTGAAAATATATATTGATGGAATTGAAATTGAGCAGGTCAAGTCCATACGATACTTAGGCGTTGAAATTCATGAAAATTTAAAATGGGATATTCATGTAAATAACCTATGCAAATCTATTGGATACAAGATCCGTTCTCTTGGGAAACTGAGGAAATTTCTTAGTTCTTCTTTGCTGAACACTCTTTATAAATTTACAATACAACCCTGCATCGATTATGGTATTTCTGTCTGGGCCAACAGTGCAGATAAACATAAAACTAAACTACAAAGATTACAAAAACGAGCCGCACGTTATATAACTGGCAACTTTGACCTAAATGTTTCTTTCAAAACACTTTCAAAAAATTAGCTTGGCAAGACATTAATGAAAGAAAAGACTACTTTCTTGCCACACAAATGTTCAAATGTAAACATGGTCTAGCCCCTCCACAGCTTTGTAATGATATCGAAATGTTTTGTGAACGACATAATCATCATACTAGGAACAATGATAGTCTTAATGTAGTCCCACCTGAAGTCCACCTCTCAATTTTTAAACAAGCCTTTAAATTTTCCGGTGCTAAGCGATGGAATGGCATCCCCCACTTTATACAAAATGCCCAAACAATTGAAACTTTTAAATTGATTTATAAGAAGTTTTATTTTTGATTTAATTTTTGTAAATATTTATATCTATTGTATTTTTTTGTATATATATATTTTTTTTTTAAATGTATTTTATTAAAATGTATAATACAATAGCATGTTATTTCTAATGATGCTTAAAATTTCTGAGATTTTACTATGTTGTTTTAACTTTATGTCAACATATCGTCCTTGTTTTCACGAAGTGACGGTAGTGAGGAAAATCGTAACGCAAAGTGAATGCAATTTTTTTTTCATTACCGTCACTTCGTGAAAACAGCGACGATATGCAGTTAAATTATTTGAAACGTTGTTAAATATTTCACATGTGATTTGCTTTTTAATGTTAACAGGACCATGTTGAAAAACAGTATACCTGAACATATTATCCTGTATAAAGATGTTTTAATAAATAAATAAATAAATAAATAAATAAATTGTTACTTGTTTCAGTAGCTTATAACAGTTATTGTTACTTGTTTCAGTAGCTTATAACAGTTATTGTTACTTGTTTCAGTAGCTTATAACAGTTATTGTTACTTGTTTCAGTAGCTTATAACAGTTATTGTTACTTGTTTCAGTAGCTTATAACAGTTATTGTTACTTGTTTCAGTAGCTTATAACAGTTATTGTTACTTGTTTCATTAGCTTATAACAGTTATTGTTACTTGTTTCAGTAGCTTATAACAGTTATTGTCACTTGTTTCAGTAGCTTATAACAGTTATTGTCACTTGTTTCAGTAGCTTATCACAGTTATTGTTACTTGTTTCAGTAGCTTATAAACAAACAATATTTTAAGCACAATGTTAAATATATTCCTTAGAAAATGAAAATTAGTGGATTAATATAATTTTCCAACCAAAATTGGAATGACTACCATGCCTGGTATTCAATTCAATATTTATGTCAGGTAGTAATCTATTCAGTTTCTGGCTTAGATAAGATACTTAGCCAACTTTGGAATTCATTGGAAGCTTTAGGCCAAGTATAACACAACTTCCTAGCTGACTTAAGCCAATTACTTATGCGGCCTTGAGGCTGGCATATGGTTTTAATACGCAGTCTTCACAAGCTGCACAAAAGTATATATCAGTGCATTCAATGAGATGTGATAATTGTTCATTACTTTTATTGTCTAAGTGATGTCACAATGCTCATCATTGTTTTGCTTTTACGCCGACTTGCTCAAGTAAAATAGTTAGATGTGATCTGAATACCAGTCAGAGTCTTAACCAAGCCAAATGTAAAATACTTGCTTAATAGTTGTAATGAATGAAATACGGCCCCAGATATCAAAAACATACAACTGCAAAAGAAAATAATTATAATAATTATTCGCCTGAACACTTTCCAATGCGCTTTTTTCAAGGCATATATATACATATATAACATATAATTCAATCCCTTAAATCGTCCTTGTTTTCACGAAGTGACGGTAGTGAGGAAAATCGTAACGCAAAGTGAATGCAATTTTTTTTCACTACCGTCACTTCGTGAAAACAGCGACGAAATGACAGAATCATTTCAAAAGTTTTAAGTTACCATGATGACCATCTTTTCATCTTTTCATAATAAACACATTATGCTATAAATCCTATATAGATTGAAATTCTTTTAAATTTAAATCCAAATAATAAAAATGAATAAATCATATGTACGTCACATGTTCCTAATTTGCACATTTAAGTACATGAACTCATATGTTGTGTACTTTAGCACAGACTTAATTCCCTTCTAGCTCTCAACAGCATATATCTTTATTGCTATTATAATGACACTTGTTCAACAAATGATATACCCTGCAAAACAGCTCCACTGTTACAAGTAAAGAAATCAGTAAAAATAGTAAATAAATAAATTCAATATTGTACATGTATATTCTCAGGAAAAATATATTTGGAGGGCTGCAAAGTCTAGACTTTCGGAAATTGAATCATCTAACAATATATATATATATATATATATATTACATGGAAATGAATGAGATGTTAGCTGGAAAGGTATTTGCATTTCCCAAAGGCCCTTGTGCTTGCGCAATAATGTACAGAAATGCAAAATTCACTACATTTAATGTGCATCAATCACCTACACATATTTTGTGTACTGCTAGAATGTATCAAATCAACCTACAAAGAAATTACCTCTCTATATCTTATAGGCCAATAGATGAAGAGCATGGAGAAAATAAAGAATAGCATAACACCGCCGTCCGCCAAGTAGAACCCAAGTCGGTCTTGGGTTCCATACCGTCAAAGTTTGATGCGGTTCTTGCGAGTGCGTCTTCTAACAAGTCACGTTTTGTGTTAACTGAAAGTGTATGTCAACTAGCAAAATATCTTTATAGATGTAATATTTGAAGCTCATATAACATTTTAAAAACTTAGATATAACCACATGGAACACCAACACAAAGAACAAACTATTTTTAGGTGACTGGCACAATCCAAATCACCTTCATAGAGGGAGCTGTCTAAAAACATTAAGCAGAGTCAAAATGAGAACTGTAAAAAAAAAAAAAAAAGGTTAACAATTATCTCTGTGCAAGAATGGCCCTTATACTTGTTTCTCTTAAAAAATAATACAGACATGTGAAGCACACTTCACTACACTCAATGTGTCATTTTATAATGCCACATTGTTTTTGCTTTTTATTTAATTCGTTAAATGTAGACCATGTTTCTAGTATAGGGTCTTTAACCCAGATAAATGCTTCATGGCTTGTTTTATTTTCTTTTGTTTCTGGAGATGGTTTACGGAACATGTGACCAAGCTTCTATCATGAAGGAGGTTCAATACTGCTTTGTATCCATGTACCGAATCACATCAAAAAAAATAGTATGCAGATATTCTGTATGAAGGCACAACTTTGAGAAGCTCAAACCATTACTTGCCAAATTTGTGTATCTGACTCAAATTCTTTAAATTCAGAGCCTTAGATAAAATACCACACATACGCATGAGCACCAGAAATTATTTCATAAATATTATTGTTACATACAGTGTGAGTTGCCTAATCTGCTTTACATACAGGAATATAAACATATGATGTACTTTTACTACACTTTTTGACAGGAGCGAACTGTCTTTCCAAATTAAGGTCTTTGCCACTATGGATTATGTAATGTATAACTTGAGACGTATAAAGAGAGATGCCCAGTCTGCTTCACTACTACGCTATCCAACAGGATTAAACCGTCTTTCTTATATAAGGTCTTTGCCACTAAGGTTTAGGTAATGAATGACTTGTCATGTGTAAGGTGAAAGGCCCAGTCTGCATAAGTTATACATACCGCTACTACACTATTTGATGAAAGTAGGCCATCTCTCTAGTAAAGGGTCTACACCACAGAATACCGGCTCACACATAACACAGTACCAGTAAACCCCCTCAAAGAAAAATGGCGTAGCAAAATATTATGCCATACAGCATGGTGCACTTTACAATTTGGCATCTCATTACACGGATAAAAGTGAGCAGGGTATAACTATTAAACCCCTCTTGCTTTGTGCAGCTAGTTTTTCACCTGCATTTAACTTGGCCACAGCATTATTTGAGGGGGCAGTTTAAGGCACCACGTGTGGAAGGGGCTAAAGGGTCATCTCTTGTATGGCTTTTCATGTGTAGCGTAAGATGTCCACTCTGTGGAAAGCCCTTCCCGCACAGACCACACTCGTATGGCTTCTCACCCGTGTGCGTTCGCATATGAGCCGTCAAGGTACTCCTCTGGGCAAACCAATGCTCACAAACCGAACATTGGAATGGTCGATCGCCCGTGTGCGTCCTCATGTGCGTGCTAAGACCCTGTTTCTGGATGAACCGCTTGTCGCAGACGGAACACTGGTAGTTCCTCTCGCCAGTGTGTATCTTCTGATGGTTCAGAAGGCTATCATCACGAGCGAAAGCTTTTTTGCAGACCGGACATTCAAAGGGCCTCTCGCCAGTGTGCGTCCTGAGGTGCTTGGTAAGCGTCTTCTTACTGGTGAATGCTTTCTCGCACACAGAACATTTATACGGATTCTCCCCCGTGTGGTTGCGCATGTGAATCGTCAGAAGGCCACTCTGGGCGTACCTCTTGTCGCAGAGGGTACATTGGTAAGGCTTCTCACCCGTGTGGACTCGCATATGGGTGGACAGACCGGTGCTCTGGGCGAAGGCTTTCTTGCAGATGGTACACACGTACGGCTTCTCGCCGGTGTGAGTTCTTCTGTGGCTTCGGAGACTACTCAACCGAGGGAAGAACTTCTCACAGTCAGGACACGCGTAAGGCTTCTTCCCTGTGTGGATCCTCATGTGCGATACAAGCCCACTGTTGTAGTAGAATCCCTTATTGCAGACAGGGCAGTTCATTGGGGCGTCGCCGATGTGGGTTCCCATGTGCTCCGAAAGACTACTACCATGAGAGAATCTCCTGTTGCACACGGAACATTGGAATGGCTGTTCTTTGGTGTGCGTCCTCATGTGGACCGCCAGACCTTCTGTGCGAGCGAAGGACGTCTGGCAGACGGTACACTGGTATGGCTTTTCCCCGCTGTGGATTGTCATATGCTTCCTGACACCACTGCGCTGAGCAAAGCTCTTAGGACACAACGTACATTGGAAAGGTTTCTCTCCTGTATGGGTTCTGATGTGGTCATCAAGGTTCCTAGAACGCTGAAAGCTTTTCCCGCACTGAGAACATGTATACCGCAGATATTTTTTGTGGGTTGCAATGTGTTCTTTCAGGTAGTCACTCTGGGAAAACGTTTCATTGCAAACTGAACACTGGTAAGATTGTGCCCCTATGTGTGTCGTGATATGAACTGCGAGAGTACTTCTCTTGACATATCCCTTGTTGCAGACAGAGCACTTGAAAGGTTTTTCTCCTGGGTGGGTTTCCATGTGTTCACGAAGCAGACCGCTCTGGACAAATCCTTCACTACAAACGTGGCATGCGTAAGGTAAATCTTTTTCATGAGTTTTGACATGCTCTCGTAGGTGATCTTTGAAAGTAAATGCCACGTTACAAATGCAACATTGATAACAAGATTCCCCCGTGTTGATTTCTGCATCCTCCGTACTTGTCATGTTGATGGTGCGTGCGTCCGTTTCCGTAGTACAGCTGAGAAAAGGCTCTCCTAAGAGCTGAAGAGGTTTGCAGTCTACGTCACATTCCAACTGGTCTTCCATCTGTGTCCCTCCCTCCCTCTGTATCCGTCCTACAGTCTTCATAAGTGTGATCTGCACGACACCTGTAAAGAACAAGAATTAATAATCAGTAAAACTTAAAAACACAATCTTTAGTTTTCAAGATTCAAGCTTTCCCATCCAAATATAATACAAACTGCATTTTCCTCATCAATTAGGCCTAAAATAAAAACTTGTAGGATTGCCCTTTGCAACCGACCCAAAAATCTGAAAATCTACGGTCAGCATTTAATTTTTTTTTTTTTTTTTTTTAAACCATTTTTTAGATTTTTTTTTATTGATGAATACAAAAATATGTATTTTGTTTGTTTAAATGAGATATGAATGAATAAAATCAAATTCTTCCCAAATTCTCACTCGTCTTCAAAGTGTAGTTAACACCATATTTTTTGCTATTGTGAATTTATAGTTAGGGGAATGTTTACAGTTTTCCTATTTTATGTTTGGTTTTGATCTAATAAAGTACAGGAATGTGTTAGATGTTATTGGCTTTTTATATTTTTAAAGATTTACAATAGTCAGTATTTCAGAAAGATATTTTACACCAGTGCTAGGAGTATTCACCTGTTTCAAACCTTGATAATGTAAGAATCATTCACCAAATAATAACAAAAAGTTGATACATTAAATCTTCCAAGCTTAATGAATATTTTAATATATAAAATATCAAAATGAATCACTATATTTTCCCAAATTATAAGACATCCTCAACATTTATCCAATATGTTTCGGAGGCTTCATTTAGTGTTAACCACACTGTATTATGCTCTTTGCCAACCCCTTAGGATCAAATGGCAAAGGCCATGCCATCCAAAGACCATTTGTAACAGTAGGAGAGAAATTTGGTGGGCAAAGAACCCTCTAGAAATGTTAGGGAAGCAGTGTGTACAACCCCTTTTTATGACAATGGAATAATAATAATAATATTCGGTTCTTTTATAGCACATATTTAACGTCTCTATGTGCTTCCAAATTTGAAAATTATTACCCCGGCTTTAGCATGGCTTCCATTACGGCGCTTAAGCATTTCAAGGAATTAATTCCTGCCAGGTAGCCAATTTACCTCACCTGGGTCGAGTGTGGCAAATGTAGATTAATGTCTTGCCAAAGGACATTAGTGCCGCGGCAGAACTAATAGACCATGAAGATCTTGAAGATATTGACAAGGTTACAGCAACATGAGCTAGCAACTTCTGATACTAGTTAGCATCTCTTCCAGACAGGCATGAACACTGCAGACAGTTCTCTCATTTCCTTACTGTTATCCACAAGAATATAGAGGTAAGAACTGTATATTTTGTCCTTTAATTACTTTACTTGTACTTTTTTTAATGTGTCATTGTAATGGAACTGATGTGTGAAAGTTTTTAAAGTTTAGATTTGTCACTAAAAATAAAGTGAGGCCTAGTTAAGATCTGTATTGTACATTGTACATGTACCTTTATCATACTCAATTTGTGTGGTTTTAAAGGTTGGGTGACATCCACATATAGTTTGATTCCTGTTGATGTGCAGCCTAAAAAAAAATGCTCCAAATCTCATTCATCTTGTCACATCATCTGTAAATCTATAGTGAGCTAACAAGAGACAGTGGTACGTATAATAGCTTAATCAGAACTGATCACCTGTTTACAATAGACCATACAATACCAACATATGAGTTGCTATGTCAGAAGTGGTGTAGCATCACCAGGAAAAGAAAGGTAATGTGGAGGTATTTGTGAGCATGTGCTGAGCTGGAGAAAGTTACATACAAATTTCTCTTGTTAGCTCACTAACGATTAACAGATAGATGAATGAGATCTGGAATATTTATTTAGGTGGAGTTTAGCAGGTCTGAGAAAATTATTGTACAATATTTTTAAATCTATGAAATATGTTTATAACAAACTATGAGTTGTATGCAGCCCTGCACATAAACATGAATCAATTTATATTTGGATGTCACCTGACTTTTAAGGTTTGCCTCAGTACCAAATGTTTAAATTAGACTTTTGATATACATGTGTGTACATTTACGGGTCTATGGCTATGCACAATGAATGGAAGCCGTGTAAATATTACAATCTTGAACATGTTATTCCTGCAAATCCATGGGGAAAACAGATTAAAACAAGTCTGTCATTAATTAGTACTTAAAGATTTGTGCAATGTACACATAAAGCATCCTTAGCGATGGTGCCCATATAGACTACTGAACTAGTTCTTATTAACAACACATGGATAAATAATAAGATATTATGTAATGCACTATGCAAATATACGTTCAAGATGTACTTTTAAAATCAAACAAAATTATTGTTTTTTAGTGTCTAAGCTCAGATATACATGTATGTATGAACATTGCTCTGTGCAGTACAAACTGCTAATTTCCTATTTTCTTCTCCAATTGCAGCATCAATGTGAGCGATTATGTTGCCATATATTTTGATGCACCTTCATCTAGCAGCAGGACTACAAATGGGGTAATATTCATGGCTCTTGTAAGTATTACCCATGTTAGATCTCAGATTATTAAAAAAAACATTTAACAGGATCAACTTTCTGTATGTGAGAAATACTTAGACAAAAAGATTTTTCTAAAATGTATATGAGCATGTGTTGTGGTACTGAACAAAGTTAACAGGGTGAATTAAAATAAGGGACTGTGAATGTCTGTGTAAATGTAAACGCATAACGAACAAGTTCGTGGAAACCACTGTGCAGAAATTTAATTCTTTGCACTAAGAATAAATGATGACAAAGACGCAAGTGAAGGGTAATGATACATTGCTATGAATTAATATAAATGGTTTCTATGTGAACAAGTATTTTAAGTGCTTTACTTTCAGTTCAACATTTTATCAAAACTTCAAAAGTAAGGTTAAATTTTGCTTTGTATATTGCCTTTGTAGTTGACAATAAAGTGTGTTAACATATTTGAAGTCTCCGAAACACTACTGTGAACTGATCCTATACATGCATATGTTCCCTGAATGTTTCAACTTTGATATGAGAAAAGTGATTTCCTTGGAAATTACATACTTGACAATATATTTCCCTGAGTATCAGCACAGATTTTTTGAATTTTTCTTAATCTGTTACCTAAGTAATGGACAACATTTTATGTTAACATGATTGAAGTCTCCGAAACAGGCATTGTTGTTAACCTGAAGCCTCTGAAACACACACATAAGAAATTTTCAACTCCTCATTTGAAATGCGATTTCTTTGGAATTTGCGTTAGTAATTAGCCCTCACTGAATGGTATTTGTATAATCATTTTTATTTTGCTCCCCCTCTTGGAAGATAGGTAAATTTGAAAAATTAAATGTCAGCGTTGTACATGTATTTTATCTTGAATTTGAAAAACACATTGAATTTTTTTACAGACCGAATAAGTTTGACCAAAATTTTTTTTTAAGCCTTCAAGTACATTAGAATAGCAAATGGAAAATTGCAATGAATTATGTTTGCAAAACAAATGTTGTCATTTAAGTTGATAGAATTAAAATGTTGTTTTTGTTCAAATTTATCATATTTGTCACAGTTGTTCATTATTTTTCCAGGTTTCTGATGTAGTTTAAGCTCCAAAACAAAAAAAAATCCATAATTTAGACATTTCTAGTAATAATTTTAGTAGAAATGTTTATGGAAACATATTTTGAAATTTTGACCCTGTTTGAGAAATGTTACACCCTTTACTGTCAAAATGACCATATACATCGAGACAAATTTTCAATTTTTTCATCAATTTGGAATCTGTTGATATATTGCCTGACAGTCTCAAATCGAGCGCTCAAAGACTGGATATTTACATGTTTTTCAATTGGTTTTATAGATACAAACATTTGCAATAGGCTATGATTTGAACCTGTTGCATGCAAAAGTGTCTGGCTGTCTTTTCCTGTGTCAATTTCGGTCCCTTTTTTGGTTAGTAAAGAGACCACTTTGTGCCCGGGACCACCTGTTCAATTTGTCAACAATCTTCACATTGCTAGCAAGTTTTACAGGTAGTTGAAAACCAACTTCATCAGCTGGGAAGCACAGAGTGTTGTCTCAACACAACAATGCAAACCATGGATTATTATGAGGTGAAAAAGATATGAATGGAATGATGACGCTGAAACACATGTATTAAAGCATTACAAACTGAGAAATATCAGCCAAAAGAGGCGGACAAAAAAAAAGTTTAAAAAAATAAAATCTTTTCTGACCGACCGACCCATGTTTTGGCACCCAAAGGGCAATGCAACAAGTTTTTATTTTAGGCCTTATGCATGCAATGTAGAAAATAAACAGCACACAATACATGTTTAGTGTACATTTTACTTTGCAAAAGCAAAGACAGCGTTGGCATCAAGTTGTCAGTAAAGGCGTAATATTAAGAGAAACATTAGTGACAGTTTGGGGTACATCCTTTATGCTTGAATATAGAATATATCTAGAAAAATACCTTCTCAAAAATTTTCTTTATTCTCATGGGTCTGTAATTACTATGGTAGACCGATGCATGTTCAAATGAAATTAATCTTAGTTACTTGTTAAGTTTTTTCACTGTACCTTCATTCACTAATGAAGAGGATGTATTGTGTATGTGGGTTTCACTCTCCTCCCACCCATTTGCTTCCATCCTTTCTTCCTTTATGAAGATTGTCTGATATTCTTCGTTCCCTCCGTCTGATGGCTCCAGTATCAGCTCCTCCATTGGCTCTTCCTTGATTGATCTAAAGCCGTTCAGCATCTCACCTGAATGAAAAAAACTGAGAGTATAACATCTACATCTACAGACTCGTCCATAAATATCTTGATTGCTATGTTTTTTTGTTTTTTTAGATTTGGTAGATTTGATAGACTAATACGGCTTATGCCGAAAGGGTGGGTAGCGTCGCGGCGAGGCGCATTGACTTGAAAGCGACCATTCGTCCAAAGCCCCCCCGGTGTGGCCGAAAGAGTTCGTTGGGAGTGTTGTGTCGCGTCGAACGCGACTATTCGTCCAAAGCCCCCCCCCCGGTTTGGGCGAAAGGGTGCGTTGACTAGTCTTCCACATCAGTTGTTTATAATAGAATGTACGGAATAGTAATTCAAGTCGTTTAAATTCAAATAATCAAGATAGAAACAGATTAAAAATTAGATAAAACTATTTTTTATGTAGTCTTGCAGATCAGGCGTTTATAAAAATTACATCAATTAATGAATTCAATAAATATTTGACCACCTTAATGCACCCTTTCGCAGGCACGTAGCCAGAGTTTGATGGTTTTTTTTTTTAGGGGGGGGGGGGTGGCACATACATGTAATCGATCGACGTCCTGGGGAGGGGTCTAAAAAAGTTCAACCGATCTTGGATTTGTTATTATTATTATTATTATCATTATTATTATTTTTTTGTTTTTTGGTTTTGGTTGTTTTGTTTATTTTGAGGGGGGGGGGGGGGGTATGTGCCCCCCTACCCCGTAGCTACGTGCCTGCCCTTTCAGGATAAGCAGGGGGGGGAGGGGTTCTGAATTCCATATATAGAAAGAAATGGATATTATTTTTGGTTATTTTAATAAATAAACGACTGATATGCAAGACTATGTAAATACCTTTATTAGACATTTTAGATATCATAGTACATTATTTGATTGTGTTTCTTGTTATTTATTGATTTAATTCTTATAAACGCCTGATCTGCAAGACTACGTAAAAACTAGTTTGATTTAATTTTTAATTTGTTTCTATCTTGATTATTTCAATTTAGATCTAAACGACTTGAATTTCTATTCCTTAAATTCTATTATAAATGAATGATATGGAAGACTAGTCAACGCACCCTTTGGGCCAAACCGGGGGGGGCGGGGGCTTCGGACGAATGGTCGCGTTTAAGTCAACGCGACGCTACCCACCCTTTCAGCGTAAGCCGACTAATAGGATGGTTAATTTTAGTTACACATTCATTTATAAATGATGTTGACCTTATCTTTATATTTTGTTTAATGTATGCACCAGCCAATGTGAAGAGCCTCTACACAGAATTTTTAAATTCTTTTAGGTGATCCTCAGGCATTGGCTGGTGCTAAATATCATTTTGTTTATGTTATATCATTTTGTCAACTTTGTGATGTTTTGTATGTTATCATCTTGCCTGGAAATAAAATAAATAAATTTGTTATTCAATTTCGTATTGATATAATTCTCTTACAGATCAGTTCTTATGTTCCCTTATCATATGATAACAACATAAAATACAGAATATCATACTTCTCTCACTTTTAAAGGGATCGTTTAACAATGTTAAATCTGAGATACACGGCCCTACAGTGTACTTGTCATCAGTGTCTGTGATATGGTGTAATTTTGAAGCCCTAAAAAAATCTCGCTTCAAAATGATCAAGAAGTGCCTCAAAAAAGTAAAAATCTTTGAGTGACCAGTTTTACCATACTCGTTTTCCCCAATAGACTGTAGTGTTATGAAAACCGTCAGGCGAACAGTTTTCAAAATTTGTAATTCCAATCATAAATATCTTGATAATTAGACAGGCTATCGGCTTGTAAAAGTAATGGGGTTCCTGACTGACCTAAAGGTTTATAATTATCATGGCATCATGAGCTAAATCCAGAATTTTGTTTCAGAATCTGAGACAAAGCTACCGGATCCCTTTAAAGGCCGTCTGTACTAGTTTGGCCAGTAGGGATTAGACCACACACAGCGTGGTCACTCAGCCCTCAATTTACATAAGAAAAAGAGGATCATGGGGACCAATGGTCACTGATTAGGCATTGTTTTCTATAAAGAGGGAGCAAGTAAATACAAGTAGTACAGTGGGGCTTTAAATGATGACAACATAAAATAAAAAAAATATCATACTTCTCTCACTTTGAAGCTAGAAATCCATTCAAACAGTCTTACCTTCAGGACTACAAACCCTCAAAAAAGATTACCGAGAGTCCTTTTTCAGGACTCCTCAATCCTCCCTCTCTCTCACATGATGCACCCGCAAGCCTACTGTATAGTCTTACCTTTTTGAAATGATAGCACGGCTGCTGTCTCCATCATCATCTCATCCGATCTTGATATCCCTGCCATACTCATCGTTCTTTCATTCTAGTGACAGGCCCTGATCCTTTCTTGATCTTTCTCACATCGTCATCCTGTACAAGAAATATCAAAAATTAAAACTAGATGGATCTTTGACTGCACAAAGTCGAAAACGATGCCTCTGCCATAGAGTAAATTTACAAACCAAAACGGAAGCAATTTTTAATAATTAAAGTTTAATTGTAATCCATAACAGGTTCTCAGAAATCAGATTATCGTGATTACAATCTATTTTTCATGTATAATACATGGCTCTGCAAGATACATCCATGTCCTGAGTTTGATAGTACTAATCCATCTGTCGGTTCTAGTGATAATGCTCTGACAAGCTATTTACATGTATAGGCATACCTAATGAGCCCCATGATCTTTGGCCTCAAAATCTGATCGGTTCATTGGCTCTGCAAGATATACAGTGTCTTGAGTTAAATGGTAATCCATTGATCAGTTCCTGAGATAAAGCGATCACAAGCTATTTTTGCATACATAATGAGCCTTTTGACCTTGGATCTTGTGACCCCGAAATCCTATAAGTTCATTGGCTCTGCAAGATACATACATGACCAAAGTTTGGCAAGTGCCCCTTCCCCTTTCCACTTCTGATAAGCGCCACTTTTATTTGACAGGTACCCCTTTTCCTTTGACAAGTTCCCATTTTCCTTTGCAATAGTGTCCATTTTCCATTCTCATAAGCACCCGTTTTAATTTCGAGTAAGTTCCCCTTATCTTTTGTAAAAAGTGCACCTTCCCCTTTTTAACTCGGATAAGCGCACCTTATATTTTCACATGTGCCCCCTTTCCATATGATAAGTGCCCCCATTTAAAACAGAGACCCTTTCCCTTCTCATAAATGCCCCTTTTCATCTATGAAAATAGTTAATTTTCATTCTCACAAGTGCCCCTTTTTATCTCTTTTAAATGACCCTATTCAATTATGAGAGATACTGATTTTACTTTGACAAGTGCCCCTTCCCCTCCTGATAAGTGCTCTTTTCATCTCTTATAAATGCCCCTTTTATTTTGACACATCCCCCTGTTCCTTCCTAATAAATAATATTTTCCTTCTTGTAAGTGCCCCTTCCCCTTCTAATAATTACCCCCTTTTCATCTTTAATAAGTGCCACTTGCACTTCGATCCCCTTTCTCATTAAAGCCCCCTTTCACCTCTGATAAATGCCCCTATCAAAATTAGATTGGTGCCCCTTTTCTTTCAATAAACGCACATTTCCCTTTATCATTAGTGCCCCTTTTTCATTCTCATAAGTTCCTCTTTTCATGTATGGTCAGTGCCCCTTTTCAGATGCTATAAGTGCCCCTTTTCACATCTGATAATTACCCTTTTAAACAATAATATGTGCCCCATTTCCCTTTCTAATAAGAAACATATCCCTTTTTAATAAATATCCCTTTTCACTTCTTATAAATGCCCCTATCAAAATCTGATGAAATCCCTTTTCATCCCTGGTGCGTGCCTCTTTTTTTTAATGTACCGGTAAGAAGTGCCTTATTTTCACATCTGATAATTAGCCTTTGTTTGACAGGTGCTCCTTTTGTTTTCTAATAAGTGCCACTGTTTCCTCTCATCATTTAACGTGCCCCTAATTTCAAGTGACTAAGACTAAGAGTAATTTCCGCCAAAGAAAAAAATACTCCAAAAAGATAAGAAAATTGATACAAAAGGGGTAAGAATATAATCAATCATGACCGTTATTTGAACGATTGGTGATTAAGTTGATTTTTGGAATGTTTCAGTAGGCCGGAGTAACAGGTAAAAAATGGATACGAAAGTACACTAGCGCCACCCCCCTTTGGAAGTCGCTCCGCCGCCTCTGCCGCGCCACGCCCATCTGAAAAATACTAAAAGTGGCAATGAAGTGATAACAATAAAACAGAAGCGATCCAAAGACCAAATAGGTCTAGACCTCTAGATCTAAATGTTCATCCCCCCCCCCTACATTTAACCTATTTCTTTAAAAAAATGTTGTTTCTGTAAAGATGATCCGTGTTTTAACAAGCTGTGCTTTTTTAACAGACCACAATGACAGGCACAGCTCTTTTTCCACATTTGTTAAAGTCTTTATAACTGTTTCATTGTTAATGTATTTATGCTAGTTGACGATGAACTTGTTACTACTGTTCCTGAATGAAATGTTTTTTTATGCAAGTGGAAAGAAATAAATAAAACTTGACACAACATAAAAATGGGTCCGATCAAAATTATACGCTCCGCGAACGCGAACGCAGCCGCCGATCAGCCGAACAAGGCCTACGGACGGGGAGCTCGAGCGAAGGCCCGAAATTCTGAAGCCAGCTACATGTAGCTGTGCAGATATTCACACATGATACGACCGTTTCTCGTTTATATACTCCGAGACGAAACAGCGTTTTCACTAAAGTTTACATCATAATCACTGCCTGAAATACCAATTAACCAATACTGAGACAAAAAAAAAGTGAATGAAAGAGTACGAACTCACCCATTTAATGCTTTCTTGATCTTGTTTACGCTTTGCAAACGACATCCGGAAATAGTGCAAAATTGTGCATAGGTACACGTACATATCATACGATTACGTTGTTGTTGTTGTTGTTGTTGTGTTTTGAGTTATGGGCGATTAGTCAGTGATTTGACTATTGTCGCCAAATTACTTTACGGCACGTGTTATATCTCTCAATTTGGGATTTTTTTTAAAAATACATTTATTTCGTTTTATATTTATCTATCTTTTAAGATAGTATCGTAAAATAATATCGTAAGCAAAACATTCATGGGCTTTGTTAGTGTTTCTAACAGTACGTGCAGATTATTTGTTATATCACATACACACCATACATAAATATGTATATAAGATAGCACCTACACAAGCTTCTATATTCAGTAATCTTATCATACCTTTTATCATTGTTGTTACTTTTTCTTATTTTATTTTCTTAATACATTATGTTATTATATTTTTAATGTACTGAGTGTAATTTAACATATTTATAATATCGTATTATGTTTTACTGTTCTTATTTTATTTTCTTATTACATTATGATTGTTATTATATTTTTAATGTACTGAGTGTAATTTAGCATATTATAATATTGTATAATGTTTTACTATTCTTATTTTATTTTCTTATTACTTATATTATTATTATATTTTTAATGTACTGAGTGTAATTTAACATATTTATAATATTGTATTATGTTTTACTGTTCTTTTTTTTATTTTCTTATTACATTATGTTATTATATTTTTAATGTACTGAGTGTAATTTAGCATATTTATAATATTGTATTATATTTTACTGTTCATCAAGGGAGGTATTACTTCCTGATAGGGAACCGTTTCGTTCTGAGAAAGAACCGTACAATAGCTTTTTGTATACTGGACTCACTCTTTTTAAGTATTCCATAATTTTTTCAGGTTGGGATTCGTTAATTTCTGTTAGAAACATAGCCCTTTCTATAATATAGTTAGGGCAATGTACTAAAAAATGTTTTACAGTCTCTATTTCACTGGGGCATCTATTACAGAAACCAGTAGCATGAATTCCCAATCTGAGGAGATCCTGGTTAAGTCCAAGGACTCCAAAGCGGAGTCGATGTATTATTGTTGAATGTTGTCTCTCTAATGAGCATATATATGGTTTATTAACATCTTTTTGATATGTTTTTCAAATATGAGTTGGTTTTGTTCCACCTTTCTTGCCAAAGGAGTTTGGAACTTGTAGTAATTAAGCTTTTCATTTCTGACATATTTAGGTTATTATTGACTTCTATTTTCTTTACTAATGCGGCCTTTGCGTGGAAATCCGCCATCTCGTTCCCTTTTATTCCACAATGTCCAGGTATCCACTCTACATATATATCAACTCCTTTATTCTTTAAGTGAGTAGTCATGGTGAGAATTTCCAGAATAAAAGATTCGTCCTTCTGTTGTTGTAATGCAATAAGTGCACTCAGTGAATCACTAAAAATAACAACCCCCACATAAATGTCTAATTCATCTACCCATCTGAGAGCAAGAATGATGGCAGCCAATTCAGCCCTGTACGAAGAGGTGAAATTTGCTAACCTTTTGCTCCGATGTACAGAATAGTAAGGGACGTAAAAAGCAGCTGCAGAGGTCCCTCTTTCAGGTACTTTTGATCCATCGGTGTATATATGTAATTGAGTCGCCCATTTAGTATGTATGATTTCCAGGCTGCTTTGTTTTTGTTGTGTAGGATGATCTGTTTTCTTTATTCGAGTACTTAATTCCGTTGACACTGCCGGAGGGGGTAGAATAACCATGGTGGAAATGGGGAGTAGGTTATCGTTTCTATACGTTTTCCCAGCTTGCTTTGTATTCTATATCCAAAAGGTTTGTTTACGTTTTTCCCTTCAAGTATTCAAAATGCCAACATGGTTCAATGTTTTTTAACAACGGATGATTCGCCCATCTTTCGATGTTTTGTCTATATTTACTTGAAAGCATTTGTCTTCTTATATCCAAAGGCATTTCCCCCATTTCCACCTGTAGTGATTCTAAGGAGGTTAATGGCAGCCCACCTGCGCATATCCTCAGTGCTTGGTATTGGACAGAGTCAATGGCTTTTTTGGTGGTAGCAGCTGCACTGTCATACGCCTCACATCCGTAATCAAAAAGAGACCTTATAATTGCTCTGTACACCATGATAAGTGATTTCGAGGAACTTCCCCAGTTTGTTCCAGTTAGACATCTTAAGATATTTAATTTTCTTTTACTTCTCGTGATTACATTTTCGATATGTGGTTGCAAGTTAACCTTTTATCAAATATAACCCCTAAAAAGCGATGAGATTTTTCGTACATTAACACATTTCCATTCAGTTCTATATCAGGGCGGTAGAACGGCATTCCAGCTTTTCGTAAAAAATACGGGCACTGTTTTAACAGGTGAGAGTCGAAACCCCCACTCTTCAAACCAACGATTTAAAAGATTCAAATATTTCTGTATTTTTTCAGTAATATGTACAATGTTCCTGCCTGATATCCATATTGCGCAGTCATCTGCATACATAGATATGCTTACATCTTGGTCTGTAGGTATATCACCCATCATTATATTATATAAAAGAGGACTTAAAACACTCCCTTGTGGTAACCCGTTATGCGTTTTATAAGTTTTAGATTCTGTATTTCCAATTCGTACTTGAAAAGTTCGTGCTGTTAGATAATTTTTTCTATATATCTCAGCATGTTCCCCTTCTATTCCATTTTTTGCTAATTTAAAAACCAGACCCTTTATCCAAACTGTATCGAAGCCTTTTCGACATCCAAGAAAACCGCTATTACATGTTCATTACAATTTATACTCTTTTGGATGTCATTTTCTAATTGTACAATTTGTCCGTCACACTACTACGACTTTCCTAAATCCACTTAAAAAAATGGGTAATAATTCATGCTTTTCAACATACCATTGTAATCTTTCTTTTATCATTCGTTCAATTATTTTGGCAAAACATGATGTTAAAGAGATTGGTCTATATGACGATGTATTTCTGGGATCTTTTCCATGTTTGAGAATAGGGATTATTATAGAATGCTTTAGTTGAATTGGAATTTCCCGGTTTTCCATATTAAGTTAATAATGTTCAGCATGATTTCCTTGTTTGCTTTTGGCAGATTTTCATAAACAACGTAAGGTATATTATCTTTTCCTGGGGCAGTCTTTTTTCGCGATTGCACTGCCTTTTCAAATTCTGTTATAAAAAAGGGTTCATTTATAACATGATCTACATTTAAAATATGAATGTCATTATTTGGTGCCTTCGGTAATTCCTTATTAGTATCCCTGTCTTTTATTCCTATTTTTTGAAAGTAATTTCCAAAGGCATTTGCTTTCTCCTGATCGGAGACAATATCTTTACTATTTACAATCAATGTTGACATATTTTTGTTTTTTTTTGTTTTTTTTATTAGTACACCATTCAGCCCTTTTTTTATACAAGCCCAGATCTTAGATTCTGGCATATACTGATCAAGCTTTGTGCAAAATGCTCGCCAGTAATTTCGTTCTGCTTGGCGGAGCACACGCTGTGCTTCTGCTTTCTTTTTTAAGTACTCATCTACCTTTTCAAAAGTTATTTTCCGTGACATCTTATTACACATTTCTATTTCTCTCTTTGATTTTCTTGTACCTTTGGTCCACCAAGGCACCGGATTTTTAGAGACATTTT